>NW_021163387.1:0-86970 GCF_004324835.1 Dendronephthya gigantea
TACTGAGATACTGCAAGTAAGAATTCATTAAAAGTTGATACCATACTCTGAGTGTTTAAGTGCATAATTTTCAAGTGTTTAGGATGTCGATTTAAGATAGAACAGATATCAGAAGTGTTGAGGGTAGTAGAGGAATATTGTTCACCAGCTTCAATTTCTGTATCGTTCAGATCATATGAGGAAAAAGGTAATGCATTAAATGTACACTTGAGGCAAGTCCAATCAACAGGTGCTATAGAAGAGACTACTTTTGGATCTAAGAATCTTGTGCATTTTGCATGTCTTATATCAAAACATTCAGCACAGAGAGTTCGCTTATGGTTCTTGGCAACTGGTTTCTCACACTCGACGCAGCGGGGAGCCTTTTGTTTAGTGTTGTTTTGAGGGCCAGGATTCTCCTCTACATCCCCGCTTCTTAATAATAGATGGAAAGTAGCTATCGAATTATTATAATAGGTAACTCTCGAATGAGACCATTTTCTGTTGCAACGAACTCCCACCATTATAGGGATGTTTTGTCGATAATAGTAATTGTGGATTTGCTTAGGTAGCTCAAGATAATTTGCAATGCAGATATCGCATATCCCTGAAGGATAAAACTTTTTAAATGCCGTTGAACCAAAATCATGAAGTCGATCCAAATACTTTTCTTTAGTTGACTGTATAGCATAAGAGAGAGCAAAACCAAATCTATAATTTCTGGTATACCTAATATCAACTTCCCCAAGCGGCCAAACATAGCACCAAGCAAACACTTTTCGCAAAGGACAGTAATAATTCGCTTCGCTGATCACAGTTCTATCGGCGATATAGTCATTTTGCACATACAACGGCAAATTCACTCTTCTTTCAAGTTCGCCAAAGTTATTTCTGTTTACTTCTTGAATCGCCTGGCAATAACACCATGCCAAGGTGCTTACCTCCAAGCCGAAAATAAAGAGAAACACGAAGAGACTCAACACTCGATTAGTCGCCAATACGCGACAAACCGAAGGAACTTAGTTTTCTGCATATTTTAGTATGCATTAGTTGACCTAGATGTTAAATAATAAAAATTTAAAAGCATTGAAAATTTTCCGTAAGTGGAAAGCAGCCTTAAGTCTTTAAATTTAAAATTTTTAATATGAGTAATTGTTCACGTATATATTTAAATTTCAGTCGAAGCCTATTTCTTCGAAATGAACTTTTTAAGCCCCGTTTACACTGCACTCAATTTATTGGCACGACATGGCTAAAATTAGTACCATTCCTAGTTTTATTACTGTTCAAGCTACCAATAAAAAGGCCGGGCACGGGTACCCGTTATTCGATCGTGCCGTACCGTGCCGATACTGAATTTGCGTGTAGTGTAAACAGGGCTTTAAACATGTTTTTATCACAAGTTTGGGACATGTTAATAATGAAGGGAAAACTCTGTGTTTTATGAGGGAATTGCTGTGTGCAAATAGAAAAACTGATATATGTGCGAAATATAATTTTTTGTGCTTTAAATGAATATAAAATGTTTTTAAGTACCATAAACCTTTCTGTGATTGATTGAAAGCGGAAATATTTCTGAGTGCCGGTATTGTCTAAAACCTAAAGAAACAGTATTTCTAACCTATAGCAAGATACTGTCAAGCACAATATGGTTGGTGGGCCTTGATTTTTGTTCCTTTGTAGTACTCGTCACAAATTGGACAAAAAAAGAAATCGAAGCACAGATGTGACGGGACGGTCCAATTTTTGCACTTTTTGCAGTCGAATTTCTCTTTTGAGCACGGCTGGCGGCAAAAAAGGTAAAATGAAATGTCTAATCCTGGGCATTGACATTTGCCTTTAGTTTCCTCGCACGCAAGACAAATGTCGGCTCTTTTTCCCCCATGGTTCGGGTAACATCCCAAACGACGATAGTAACTCATGATCTTGATTCTATGTTGGTAAACTTCCTGAAGAAAAGTTAAGGATACCTCACCAAAGACTTCCTTGCACAATTTTGTCCTGTGATATTGTTCAATAGTTCCATTTTTTCGAACGAAACACAACAACGAGCGGACGCTATATGAGCAGATGTTGTGAAGGAGAAATCGCAATGCTGGCAGTTCTTCGCCCGAGCCACTTTCACTGATGACATATTGCACGTTTTCAGTTTTAGTATGCTTTTCACTATTAGTTTTCCCTCGATTTTTCAGGGCAAATTTCCCAGGTTTTTTAAATTCTATCTTCAGGGGCGTTGAAGTAAACAAACTCCTTTTCACGTCTTCTCTCCGAACGCTCGATATTTCCTCAGCAGTTGAACATGAAGCAACTGAGGGTATCGGATTATTAGGAGCTGCTTCAGAGTTTTCGCATGGTCGTTCGCTAGGTGTATTGCTGCCAATATTTTCACCAATCAAATAATTTTGCCTGGCTTGCATCAACAAGTCACTCCTGTAGGAATATGGATGAGGGAGGCCGTCATTCATTGCTCTTGTTGTACCTTTATGATAACGACTAAGATGATTATCAAGGCGTTTGAAGTACTTTCCGTAATTTGAACAGCTTGAGATTCTGCAAATACCATCTTTTCCCTAAAAAACACGTTGGCTATTTGGTTTACATCGAAATGCTAGTTAGACAAAAAAAAATTTTCCAATTAATATTTTGTAATGTCCGACGTCGATCGAGCGATGCCAGAATTTTCAATAATCACCTTTGTAATTATACCAATACTGCATATAGCTGAATCCTGCATGAATTGCAATAAGGTAAGGCTATATATCTCACCTTTGCAGGGAAACATGACCGGTTCCTCCTCATCTGTGATTTGAAATATTCAGAATATATATTCAAAGCACCTAAATATTAAGATTATATTCACGCGAAAGGTCATATAAGTTTGCCCCTGTGAGTCGTTCGCATCGGGGTAAATTCAATGGGCCACTACGTAGTGTTGCGAGAGTACACACGCGATAAGCTTAAATATCAAATCAACATACTTGCACTTTAAATTACATGCTCCAAAGGCAAAGCGACATACAAAACCAGAATGTTCAACGCAGAAATTGAGGAGAATGGATCATTTGAAAATTTCACTTACTGTAATTAAAAATTCAATAAGCTTATGACGCCTAGATTGATATAAAAGCAACTTCTCATCGACTAAAAACCACGCTGTCCACGCGAAGAAGCCATACGAGACGAACTGAAACACGA
The DNA here is from genome assembly GCF_004324835.1 of Dendronephthya gigantea. Taxonomy (NCBI): domain Eukaryota; kingdom Metazoa; phylum Cnidaria; class Anthozoa; order Malacalcyonacea; family Nephtheidae; genus Dendronephthya; species Dendronephthya gigantea. The sequence goes on from NW_021163387.1 coordinate 3,175, forward strand.
TACTGGATTTTATCATATATGGCAACCACACGAAACAGTCAAAATATAACACATTTCAGATGCTTAGATTCAACCTGGAAATTTGACACTCGTATGAATTCTAATATTAGGGTATTTTTTACTAATATGCTACAAGACTATTATAAACTATATCGATCTTGACAAACCTTACCCCAAAAAAGGAAATTTGACACCCGTTTTATGACTTCTAATATTCGGGTAACTTTTACTAATATGGCACAAGACTATTATAAACTATATCGATCTTGACGAACCTTACCCCAACAAATGAAATTTGACACCCGTTTTATGAATTCTAATATTAGGGTAACTTTTACTAATATGCTACAAGAATATTATAAACTATATCGATCTTGACAAACCTTACCCCAAGAAATGAAATTTGACACCCGTTTTATGACTTCTAATATTAGGGTAACTTTTACTAATATGCTACAAGAATATATCTATATCGATCTTGACAAACCTTACCCCAACAAAGGAAATTTGACACCCGTTTTATGACTTCTAATATTAGGGTAACTGTAGCAGCTTTCAGCTTCATTAAGCAAGAACAATAACAGGAACCTTTAGTAATTAGCGGTTAATATGACGCGGTAGCAAGTTCCGATTTGAAGCAAGCAAACTTTGCGTAAATCACTGTTTTCGCTCAGTTGGTTCTGTGCATTCGTCAAGCACAGTCGCACTTAAAATTCGTGTCGTAAAGTACAAAATAAGGTACTCGTTTATAAGCATTTCGTAGTCGCGCCAATAGTGGATATCAGGCGCGGATCCAGCCGAAAATCTGACCGTGTCATATTGGACTAAAAATTTTCCGGTCGGGGTGGGGGGGCGTATGGCGAAGGGGGAACGTTTAAAAGCGAATATTGTAATTTGTAAATCCCTGTACTTTCATAAAACCACAAAACCATTTTCAAAATTTTTGTTAAGGTATTTACGGATATTTCATTCACACTCAACATAACGTGAGATTTGCATACACAAATTATTCACAGCGTAAATGCAAATTTGTATCATATGGCGCTTTCCATTAAGCGGCCAAAAAGGTCAGACCGGTCATATTTTAAATTGAAATAGAGTATTTCGTTAAGAATATAGCGGTGAAACTGCATTTCCTGTGCTAGGCAGATGTAAATAACGATATACTTTTGTCTGTACCGACTACCGAACACAACAGCACCGGTCTGGCCGTTTTTCCGCATAAAGAAGTGCCTATTGTTCGATTTAAAACCTAAAAGTCTTACCTTACAAGGACATTAAGTAAAGATTTTCAGTATTTGTCTCTTGGGAAATAGCAGTTTAAAAATTGTCGTTGCGATTGTATAACGCGAGCGAGCGAGCGAAGCCTTTCTTTAGTAATAATTCCATCATGTTGTAGCCTGAAGAGCGATATTTCCCCTGAAATATGCTCGCTTAGATTTGCTTTTGAGAAATTTCGACGGATTCATGTATTAATACATTCGATTCAGCCTGAATCAGCCAGGATGCAGCGAACAGACCAATTTAACATGTTATTTGTAAACTATATCCGAGTTCGAAGTCGAGAAGTGTCGAACTTTATTGTTTATCATGTTTACTGCGCAATCAAAAAGGCCACCGTGTCGCACCGTGTCGCACCGTGGCTCACGTGGCAAAAGCTTGCCCTGTGATTGGTTTGCTACACTGCACCGTGTCCGAACGTTACTATATTTAGTAACAATTGCGCAATAATCTGCACGCTGACCGTGTCAACTAGTTGCTGTGATCGCAGCTTCGAATGCACGACTAGCTTCCGAACATACTCGGCACAATTCGGCAAGCTTTCGGCGAATTTTATAGTTCAGTGTTAACTGAACAATCATAATATGAAACAAGGAATAATAATTGGGAATTTGTTACCACTTTTAGCAGGAATTGGTAATAATATGACAACGATTACGAAAGATATTACTCAAATTATTTGTTTTAGACATATATTTCCCTAATTCTGGTGTGACTCAAAGAATTAATATGTACTTCTAAATAATGTGTGAATATTAGATTGCAGATGGGAAAATTCTGGATGGGAAAATCTGACCGTGGCTCGAGCCACGTTCGATACGGTCTGGATCCGCGCCTGGATATCGTGGTTTGCGCATCGCCTCGACAAGCGGGACTGTTATGTAAGTTTATTTTTACAATTGTTTTAGTTTGTGTATAGTTTCTTTGTTAGCGTATAGTTTTAGCAATTTGCATGACTAGAGTTGAAGGATCGCCTTGTTTTAGAACGCATGATGTCCATCTCGGTAAATCTTTAGTATAAGTGCATGTAAGCCAAATAGGCTTCTTATTGTAAACGACGCACGCAAAAAAATTCGATTTTATCTGCAAGTATTTTACCTAATCAACTAGAAATTGTATTATCTTAAAGCTAAAACATTTATCTATATATGTAAGTTTAGTTCATTTCAATAGCTTTCCTATAAGCCAAGATATTTATTGCCGATCTTGTACTTTTGAAATTGAATTTTAGAGAAGCGAAAATACGCAAAGCCTTCCAGAAATCTCGCCTAAAAACCTCCAAATGTTTATAGCTTACATTGTGATCAATATTTCCATCTATTTTGCTTGAAATACAGTCGTTTTGGCGATTTGTAGTGATATTTCCAACAAACGTGTTTACAAACGGAAAACCCGAAAATTTGCATATAATTATCACCATATTGGCGAAAATTTGACAAAAAATCGGAAAATTTTCGCTCCAAAAAGGCCGAATATATGACTTCTAGGGACATTTTTACCCCAGGAATCGATTTCCGGGCTTATTTTACCCCTAGGGGGTAGGCAACGTTGAGTTTTTGACACCTCTAAGCTCACGCGACAACCGCATGTGCGTGCGCTGAGCAAGGCGTCTCGCTACAAACAATAACAAATCAGAAAAATCGATATTTTTCGAGTTTTTCTGCCCATCCTGACTCAAAAACTATCAGAAAAGATAACTAAAGCATTTCTAGTTTATATATAACGGTTAAAATACGAAAGGATGAAAAATAACGAAGAAAATAACGAAATTCCAAAGGCGAGTTATATTTCCGGTTGTCATCACCTTGTAATTTGACATGATTTTGACAGCTGCACTGCGGTGCCAGGTTAACAGAAATATTTATTAATTTCCGGATTAAAACAGAAGCGATTGGGTTATAGTATTTTTCTCGAGCTATATTTTGGTGGTATTTATGTGTTTTTTGCTCGCGCATTCGCAGAGCTATTGGAATTTTAAAAAAGTCGGACTGAAACGTCCGAAATTAATCTACACCGGACGGGAATGAGTAAGTGGATTGTTATATTATTTAGTAATGCATGAGTTTAGTTTTTCATACATTTGTTATTTAGTTTACGACAACTATAATTGACAACTCTATTGATCCTCGAGTAAGCTTTGTTACCTGTTCAAGACATTAAATTGTTGCCTGTAAAATATATCCTGCATTTTGTTTCTTCGAACTTTTCAACGCGTCGTGACGTAAGCAAAATCGTCATCGTTTCACATAAAGCTTGCGCTGCGGCCGTTACAGTAAAATAACACCGATTGACGAGTCGTGTTTCGTTAATTCATGATAAATCAAAACCTGAGATGTCCACAGATGAGAACAAGCCCGTTTCGGATCCATATACTCGAGAAAATTTCGAATCATGTGACCAACAACGTGGAGAAGTTGGCACAGAAAATCGTTCAATTGAAAAACAGGAAAACCAACCAACTGCGTCAACGGAAAACCAAAACATTGTTTACCCGGCCACTGGCAATGAAATTGGCAATCGATTGAGGAAACCCACGGAAAAGGGTAGGATTTACCAATTAGAACTTTTGGGCCAAAAACGCCAAAATTGTTACCGCAATTTGGCAAGCAAAATAAAATCGACACATGAGATGCTCGAAGCGGAAAGCGACTTGCGCGTGCTTGCGGAAAATCGAGATATGCTTGATACATTAAAGGATGAATTCAACCATGCGCATATGGAATTGTACGATATGATTGAAAACGAGGAAGATAGATTGGCATCGTATAGTTGGTTTGACATTCGAGACCGAGAATTTACTGTAGGCTTAGATTGACAGAGCGCATACAAACGCTAGAGAGAAACTGCACTCGAGCCAATTCAATCATTTCGGCCAAGTCACGACGTTCCGAAAGCATAACGAGCTCACGTTCTGCGCAGTCTATGCGATTAGAAGCAGCCGCGAAATCAGCAAAACTACGCGTTGAGTTGGACTTTCTCGAAAAGGAAAAGGATTCGCGCCGGCTTCAGTTGCTTAAGGAAGTTGCAATTGCAGAAGCTGAGGAACAAGCCTATAAGCGTATTATAGAGGAGGATCAAATGTCAGAACCTAACGTGTGCCAACGTCCATTAAGCAAAGATATAGATACAAAGCCTGACCAGGCTGACCTAACTCACCTAAATTGTCTTAAAACCAGCAATGTCGTATATACAATCTCCGCATTTGTTTGCACCGGTCGAACAACGTAATGGTTGTAGTAATAACAATCAATTAAAACCCGAACTTCAGAGACCAATTTTAAAAACACCCACGCAGCCTATGACATCTAATCCTGTAACGCCGACGCAAACCTACCCTCCGGTAATGAACACTTTACAGCAATTAGTTGAAGTGCAAACGAAACAAGCTGAGCTAAGTGCCCTTTTAACCAAGCAACACGTAACCAACCGCCTACCAGTTAAGGAACCACCTACCTTTAATGGCAATGTATTTGACTATCCTGCGTTCACTACGGCATTTGACTCTATAATTTGTGATAACGTTTCAGCAGATAAGGATCGTCTTTACTTTCTGAACAAGTACACTACCGGGCAGGCTAATGATGTGGTGAAAGGTTTCTTAGCGGTTAATTCGGATGACGCATATAAAGAGGCTCGAAAATTGCTTGATGAAAGGTTTGGTAATCCCGTGCATGTGGCGGAAGCGTATAAGTCACGATTACGTAATTGGCTCCCTATTAAGGATGGCGATAGCGCTGGAGTACGGACATTTTCGGATTTTTTAATTCGTTGCAAGAAAGCCGTAAAGGCTGTAGGGTCGGCAAACGAGCTCGACTCGAGTCATACGTTAAGCAAAATAAGCGCCAAGCTTCCCTCCTATTCTGGAACAAAGTGGTGTCGCCAGGCCTACGAAAAAAGGTCGAAGTCTGGGTCGGTGACCTTTAGTGATTTTGTTAAGTTTGTTAAAGAAGAATCCGATATCGCTAACGACCCAGTTTTCTCACCGGATGCCTTAAAAAAGGAGAGAAAGTCGAACGAAAAATTAGATAGCAAGCCTAAGGGACGATATGGGATACAAACCAAGGCCGGTAGCTTTGCGTGTGCGACGAACAGCCAGCGAAACGAGCAGAATTCCTCAAATTTCGGATCGCAAAGACGACAAATGTTTTCGAAATGTCCTTCATGCTCTAAAGGACACAGTCTGGAGAAATGCCCCGAATTCAAAAGTAAAACCCTCGACGAGAGGCGAGACTTCGTGCTGAATCAGCGCCTATGCTTTGGATGTTTCAAAAAGGGACACTTGTCATCCGTTTGTCGATCGAGAATGAAGTGTGAAGAGTGTGGTAAACAGCATCCCACGTCGTTACATGGTATCAAACCGAAGAGGCGTTCCACCAGCAAGGAAGAAAAGGAATATCCCGGCCAAGACAAGGCAAATGATGACGACGACGCATCGCTATCAAACGAATCTGCAAATTCAGCCCGTATCTGTGGTTCGTCGAACGTTGCCGAAGACAAGGATATTGTTACGGCCATGTTTGTTCCTGTGGCAGTCAGCCACAAAGATCGTCCGGACGTCGAAGTTAACGTCTACGCCTTACTCGACGACGGAAGTGATTCCACCTTTGTAAAGAACTCGGTGCTGAGAGAGCTTGGTGTGAATGGAACTGAAGTATCGTTAAAGCTAAACACCATGCATGGCAAAACCAGTGTTGCGGTGCAGAGAATCGATGGACTGGTGGTACAAAAGCTAGACAGAACTGAAGAGCCAATATCTCTTCCAAAGGCGTATTCAAGGGAAGCTATTCCATCGAGAAGAGAACAGATACCAACGCCCTCAGTAGCAAACAGATGGTCCCATTTCGAAGTTATAAAGGACGAGATACCGCCTCTGCAAGCAAGTATGGAGATTGGTCTGCTTATTGGCTGTAATTGCCCAAAGGCTTTGAAACCGCAGAAGGTTATTCCCGGTGGTGAAGACGATCCGTACGCAGTGAAAACACGTTTTGGATGGGGTATAATCGGTCCAACAAACACGAAATGGTCGGCCAGCGATGAGTATTCTACATGCCACAGGATCGTAACCCGTGAAGTCGGAAGCGCAAGGCTGGCGGATAAATTTGTCCTGGACACTCGACCCAAAGAAGTTATTAATCCAAAGGATATTAATAGAATGTTTGAGCTCGACTTCTCGGAAAGAGAAAGGGAAGAATCAGCGCTATCAAGGGAAGATAGAAGGTTTCTAGAGATTGTAAAGAACGGAATATGTCATCAAGATGGAAAATACGAGATACCTCTTCCGTTTAAAGACCAGACTGCTAAACTTCCAAACAACAGGTCAATGGCGGTGAATCGATTAAGGCCTCTAAAGAAACGTCTCGAATCCAATGCTGCCTATCGAGAAGACTACCTGAAATTCATGCAGAAGGTCATCGACAGTGGCTATGCCGAGAAGGTTCCAGTGCAGCAAAGAAAGGTCACAGATAAACCCGTATGGTATATACCTCATCATGGCGTTTACCACCCAAAGAAACCCAACAAGATACGTGTGGTGTTCGATTGTTCTGCCCAGTTCCACGGCGAATCCCTAAACAATCATCTCTTGCAAGGTCCAGACTTGACAAACAACTTGACGGGCGTCCTATGCAGATTTCGTAGTGAGCCAGTCGCTGTTATGTGCGACATCGAGGCGATGTTTTATCAAGTCAAGGTACCGGAGGCATGTCGAGATTTCCTTCGCTCTTTGTGGTGGGAAAACGGAGACACATCGAAAGAACCCGAGGAATACCGAATGACAGTTCATCTTTTCGGAGCAGCTTCGTCCCCAGGCTGTTCAAATTTCGCCCTTAGGTCAGCAGCTGATGATAACGAAGAGACTGTCGGCGAAGAGGCAGCCAAATTTCTTCGACGCAATTTCTATGTTGACGACGGATTAAAATCAGTATCGACCGTGAACGCCGCAGTTCAACTGATTCGTGATGTAAAGGAAATGTGCAAACGGGGTGGGTTCAACCTCCACAAATTTACTTCAAATAGCAAAGAAGTCCTTGAACAGATCCAGCAGGTGATCGAGCAGAAGAAGTCAAAAATCTAAATTTCGAGCAAGAAACTCAGTTGATGGAGCGAGCGCTTGGAGTTCTTTGGTCCATCGAAACGGACGTGTTCAAGTTCACCATTGCTCTTAAAGAGCGTCCCTGCACAAGACGTGGCATTCTTTCGACAGTGAGTTCCGTATTCGATCCTCTTGGATTCGTCGCACCAGTACTTCTAGAGGGAAAATCGATCTTACAAGAACTCTGTCGTATTAAACTTGGCTGGGACGACCCAGTACCGGAAGACATGCGCATAAGATGGTGCAAGTGGAAATCCGAGCTAAAGGAGTTAGAGTTGTTCTCAATTCCACGTTGCTACAAGCCAAAGGACTTCGGTCCCATCGCGAAATCCGAGCTTCATCATTTCTCTGATGCTAGTTTTAAGGGATATAGTCAGTGCAGTTACCTTCGCCTGGTTGACGTTGATGGCAAAGTCCATTGCTCCTTCGTTCTTGGAAAGTCGAGAGTTACGCCATTGAAAGTGGTAACAGTGCCAAGGTTGGAGCTCACCGCCGCAGTTGTTTCAGTGAAAGTGAGCGAGCAATTGCATCGAGAGTTGGATATGACGATCGAGAAAGAATTCTTCTGGACTGACAGTCAAGTAGTTCTGGGATACATCGGCAATTCGGTTCGACGATTCCACGTATTTGTGGCCAATCGAGTACAGCGAATACAAGAAAGCTCATCGTTCGAGCAATGGGCGTATGTCGACACGAAACACAACCCAGCAGACGAAGGTTCTCGGGGTTTACGACCAAGCCAATTATCCAACTCTAAATGGATTATCGGACCAGACTTCCTGTGGAAAGACCAAGCTGCCTGGTCAAATGTGACGAAAGCAAGTGGAGACAGTCTGACACTCGCAGAAGATGACCCCGAAGTGAAAAAGGTTGTTTCCTTCGCCATAGTTGCTGAAGTGCCGTTTCCTACGTTACTAGAGCGAGTCTCGTACTTCTCAGATTGGCATCGAGCGAGAAAGGCGTTTGCGTTGTGTCTTCGATATGTAAACATCCTTAAAACCAAAGTTAAGGGTGAAGAATATAAGCGCCATAAAAGAACGAAGAACATACGTAAGAGAGCTATGATTCCCGTTTCTGTTGAAGAGTTACGCCAAGCCGGAGTAATAATTATTAAAGCCGCTCAACGCCATGTTGATATGAGCGTTTCGAACTCCGGTCCTTTAGCTAACCTGGATCCATATAAGGATTCGGAGGACGTTATTAGAGTTGGCGGTCGTCTTCAGTTGTCAAATCTGGCCGGACAGTGCGTACACCCTGTAGTACTACCGAAAAACAATCATGTTACGGATTTGATTGCCAGATATTTTCATCATAAAGTTCATCATCAAGGAAAAGGTATAACCCTGAGTGAAATTAGAGAAAATGGATACTGGATTCTCGGTGCGTCCTCGGTTGTCTCTCGAGCCATAAGTAAATGCGTGACCTGTCGCAAACTACGTGGAAGTGTTCAAGAGCAGCGTATGGCCATATTGCCACCCGATCGTTTAGAACCTGCGCCGCCCTTTACAAATTGTGCTGTCGACTACTTTGGGCCTTTCATTATCAAGGAATGTCGTAAGGAACTTAAAAGGTATGGAGTTCTGTTCACATGTATGGCATCGAGAGCTGTACATATCGAGGTCGCAGTAAGCCTTGACACAGATTCCTTCATTAATGCACTCCGCAGATTTCTAAGTAGAAGAGGTCCCATTCGGCAGTTACGAAGTGATCAAGGTACAAACTTTGTAGGAGCTAAGAGACAATTAAGAGAAGCATTGCAAGAACTGGATCATGATAAGATAAGACAGCAGTTGCAGCACGTCAACTGTGATTGGTTCGAATTCAATATGAACGTTCCTTCGGCTAGTCATATGGGTGGCGTATGGGAGCGGCAAATTCGTACTGTTAGAAATGTATTGTCAGCGATTCTCGAAAGGAATGCTGCCCAATTAAATCATGAAGCGCTCGTGACTTTCATATGTGAGGCAGAAGCCATTGTAAACAGCCGTCCCCTCACAGTGGAGTACATTAACGACCCTAAGTCTCCAAACCCATTAACGCCTAACCATCTGCTAACCATGAAAACTAAAGTATTGCTACCCCCACCTGGTGTTTTCCAATCGGCGGACATGTATTGCAAGCAGAGGTGGAGACGAGTTCAGCATCTAGCAAATGAGTTCTGGATTCGGTGGAAGAAGGAGTATCTACTGGCCTTGCAAGAACGACAAAGATGGAAAAAATCGCGCCGAGATTCGAAAGTAGGAGATATCGTGTTGATTAAAGATGATGGCGAAACCAGCCGCAACCATTGGCATCTGGCTAGGATTGTGGAAGTCTACGAAAGTGCTGATGGTCATGTTCGTTCCGTGAAATTAATAGTTGCTGATGGCACAATCGACAACAAAGGAAAATCTACTAAACAATCAAGATATCTGGAACGCCCTATCCAGAAGCTGGTGTTGGTACAAGAAGCAGAAGTCGTATGAAGTCGATTCCCCGTCGAGGAACCTTGTATCCTTTCTTCTATATAAACATTTAGTAGTATTTAGATTAATAGTTATTTTGAATATAATAATAAAGAAGTGAAATGTAATAATTTCAGGGGAGCCATGTAGCAGCTTTCAGCTTCATTAAGCAAGAACAATAACAGGAACCTTTAGTAATTAGCGGTTAATATGACGCGGTAGCAAGTTCCGATTTGAAGCAAGCAAACTTTGCGTAAATCACTGTTTTCGCTCAGTTGGTTCTGTGCATTCGTCAAGCACAGTCGCACTTAAAATTCGTGTCGTAAAGTACAAAATAAGGTACTCGTTTATAAGCATTTCGTAGTCGCGCCAATAGTGGATATCGTGGTTTGCGCATCGCCTCGACAAGCGGGACTGTTATGTAAGTTTATTTTTACAATTGTTTTAGTTTGTGTATAGTTTCTTTGTTAGCGTATAGTTTTAGCAATTTGCATGACTAGAGTTGAAGGATCGCCTTGTTTTAGAACGCATGATGTCCATCTCGGTAAATCTTTAGTATAAGTGCATGTAAGCCAAATAGGCTTCTTATTAAGTAAGTGGATTGTTATATTATTTAGTAATGCATGAGTTTAGTTTTTCATACATTTGTTATTTAGTTTACGACAACTATAATCGACAACTCTATTGATCCTCGAGTAAGCTTTGTTACCTGTTCAAGACATTAAATTGTTGCCTGTAAAATATATCCTGCATTTTGTTTCTTCGAACTTTTCAACGCGTCGTGACGTAAGCAAAATCGTCATCGTTTCACATAAAGCTTGCGCTGCGGCCGTTACAGTAACTTTTACTAATATGCTACAAGAATATTATAAACTATATCGATCTTGACAAACCTTACCCCAAGAAATGAAATTTGACACCTGTTTTATGAATTCTAATATTAGGGTAACTTTTACTAATATGCTACAAGAATATTATAAACTATATCGATCTTGACAAACCTTACCCCAACAAAGGAAATTTGACACCCGTTTTATGAATTCTAATATTAGGGTAACTTTTACTCATGTGCTACAAGAATATTATAAACTATATCGATCTTGACAAACCTTACCCCAAGAAATGAAATTTGACACCTGTTTTATGAATTCTAATATTAGGGTAACTTTTACTAATATGCTACAAGAATATTATAAACTATATCGATCTTGACAAACCTTACCCCAAGAAATGAAATTTGACACCCGTTTTATGACTTCTAATATTGGGGTAACTTTTACTAATATGCTACAAGAATATTATAAACTATATCGATCTTGACAAACCTTACCCCAAGAAATGAAATTTGACACCCGTTTTATGACTTCTAATATTGGGGTAACTTTTACTAATATGCTACAAGAATATTATAAACTATATCGATCTTGACAAACCTTACCCCAAGAAATGAAATTTGACACCTGTTTTATGAATTCTAATATTAGGGTAACTTTTACTAATATGCTACAAGAATATTATAAACTATATCGATCTTGACAAACCTTACCCCAACAAAGGAAATTTGACACCCGTTTTATGAATTCTAATATTAGGTTAACTTTTACTAATATGCTACAAGAATATTATAAACTATATCGATCTTGACAAACCTTACCCCAACAAATGAAATTTGACACCCGTTTTATGAATTCTAATATTAGGGTAACTTTTACTAATATGCTACAAGAATATTATAAACTATATCGATCTTGACAAACCTTACCCCAACAAAGGAAATTTGACACCCGTTTTATGACTTCTAATATTGGGGTAACTTTTACTAATATGCTACAAGAATATTATAAACTATATCGATCTTGACAAACCTTACCCCAAGAAATGAAATTTGACACCCGTTTTATGACTTCTAATATTGGGGTAACTTTTACTAATATGCTACAAGAATATTACAGACTATATCGATCTTGACAAACCTTACCCCAACAAAGGAAATTTGACACCCGTTTTATGAATTCTAATATTAGGTTAACTTTTACTAATATGCTACAAGAATATTATAAACTATATCGATCTTGACAAACCTTACCCCAACAAATGAAATTTGACACCCGTTTTATGAATTCTAATATTAGGGTAACTTTTACTAATATGCTACAAGAATATTATAAACTATATCGATCTTGACAAACCTTACCCCAACAAAGGAAATTTGACACCCGTTTTATGACTTCTAATATTGGGGTAACTTTTACTAATATGGCACAAGACTATTATAAACTATATCGATCTTGACAAACCTTACCCCAAGAAATGAAATTTGACACCTGTTTTATGAATTCTAATATTAGGGTAACTTTTACTAATATGCTACAAGAATATTATAAACTATATCGATCTTGACAAACCTTACCCCAACAAATGAAATTTGACACCTGTTTTATGAATTCTAATATTAGGGTAACTTTTACTAATATGCTACAAGAATATTATAAACTATATCGATCATGACAAACCTTACCCCAACAAAGGAAATTTGACACCCGTTTTATGACTTCTAATATTGGGGTAACTTTCACTAATATGATAAATGACGCCAGTCGTTGGAGAGGAGGAATTCAAACATTTATAGTTAATCGGAGGCTGTGAATAACAATTTACAGCGTTGAATTTTTATTTAAATTATTATATTTTATAATTTGTATTATGAATGTACCTAGGAAGGGTCTAGGAATTTTTTTGTAAAAACATCTTATGCTATAGGCAGAAAGTTAATAATTAGTTCCAGCTAATAATAATATTCTAAAGTGAAATTTGTTTCTCAGTCACATGTAATTCATACACGGTAGGATTGAAATTAACACGAGCTGTTTAAAATTACACGTGTATGCCATCCATTGCTTCATCGAATTCCACATCGTCTACTTCAATCGAACCTCCTACACTCTGAGACGGTGTTGCTAGCTGAAACGTTACGATATTATGATCTGGGACAGGTATGACCACTATATCAGACCATATCTTTTTAAGGCTCTGTAATTGTTGCTGATAATATACCATTTTTGACCTTGCAAGAGAACGCAAACCAATTACATCTTTCTCAAGCACTTCTTGACCCAGAAAAGACTTGATAATTTCTATCTGACTAAGAAAAAATGAAGAAAATTCCAACATTTCATTTCGAAGCAAAACAATTTCTTCTTTGCACCTTTCTTTTAGGCAAAACAATTCAATTGCCCTTTTTTTTATGCGGATAGGTGTGTCTGCTTCTTTATTAGCAACCGTGACACTGCGAAATATTTCTCCAACAGGATTCTTTATGTCGTCGAAGGACATGACACTGTCAGACAGTCCATTAATGACACCAAGATTACGCTTCATATTGGAAACCACGCGATCAATTTGGTTCCCAAGCTTAATGGCAATTGCTTGTCCATCTAAAATAAAAATACGTCACTTTGCTAAACAACCATTTTTCTTTTACGGAACTTACCATGCCAGGGTATTTTCATAATATCAAATACATGATATCTGTATTCAATACCTGCATACTTTGCCTAAAGACTCTCTCGGATGCCATACGATGAAGAGTGAGTAGAATGGTTTGTCGTTTCTTGACATTTAGCCTTTTTGAAGCATTCTCAAAAGCCTGTTCACCTTCTTCCCATCTCTTTCGCACACCCTGTTTTCTTTCCATTCCTGATAAAGCTTTTTCGTTCCTGTCGATCATAAGTCAATTAGATTAGTCACGGCCTCTGGATGCGAGAATCGCATTTTTTCGCTTTTGAGCAGAACCGGTGAATCATTCAAAGGATACCTTTGCCAACATCAATTGCAAATGATATACAGCAGTACTTTACCTCTTATTTTTCTTCTCAATCACAGGCATCCGTTCTGGCTCTTCTTCCTGAGCGTAGTTCAATTCATTCCTATAACATATATAACATATCCCGCTCTGGTATAATTAAACATTTTCACTAGTTATTCACCGATTTTTTTAAAAAAATGCAATGTTGCAAGAAAACGCGTGGGCAGTGGGTTTGTAAGGCTCCAACGAAAAATAATTGCTGTAAATCGTTTATATCATCGAGCGATTATTTCATCCTTCGTCTTACTGTACCTTAATTTCTTGGAAGTAAGTAGCAAATCAACATAGGACTCATCCCACTGATAGTCCAGGTCTAAGTATAAAAAAGTCGCCATAATGGATAATGATAATGCTGTAACTAAAGTAAGATACTGTACTAGTCTAAAACGCAGGAACTGATCAACGTAATTGCGTTGAACAGTTCTGTTCCCACTTAGAAAAATATTGGGCATTACTTTCTGTCACTGGTGATATTTCTTTTTCTTCTTCTTCAATCCATGCCCTAATGACTGTCTCGTTACATCCATCTATAACATAAATATTTGACAGAGTAACCTATAAACAAGTCTAAAGTTTTCTTCGTACCTGGTAGATTTGTCAAAAGATTGCTCAACTCTGCTTCAACAGTAGTCAATAATGATGTGGTCCGAAAGTGTTTTGCCATTAACATTGGGCCTAAAGTATAAAAAATGATACTATAAAAACATATACTTGGGTCATAATATTATGCACTTGATGTATGCTAGCTTCCGAGGGAAATAGCGAGTATTGTTTTCCCAAGAGTCTGAATGTTTCCCGAGACGAAGTCGAGGAAAACACTGAGACTCTAGGTAAAACAAAACTCACTATTTCCCGAGGTAGTGTACATTAAGTTGTTGTTATATAGGAACAAAAACATACATATCAAAAAACAATTTCATTAAAAAAAACCCACTTTACTTTGTTATGACAAGAAGCAGGCAACATGCAATTTTTCACTTGTTTCCCGCCAGGGAAAATTGCATTTATTTAAAATCATGTCACTACGAATGAACCAACCAAATTTAAAATACACAGCACCTATATAACAATCATTCTTATTTCTTTACCGTATTTAGCTACAAGGTGTTCGCCGTAATGAATTGAAGCATCTGTCAAAACATCAACTCTTTTGTCAACTGACATTTCTTTGGTAATGGCCGAAAATTGTCTCATGAATGACCACAATCTTTCCACACCTTCGCCATCGGTCAAGCCAATATTTTCGGTCCTTCGCGGACTGTATTTTACCTAAAATTCGAAAAGGAAATCATTAGTAAAATGACTACATACTAATGCGCCAGGAAAATATGAAACATCCTGTATGATAAATCCTGTATGATTAAAAATTGCCACGCCAAACTTATCCAATCATACAAAATGACCATATGTTTCTCATGACCATATATGACATATCAATTTAGACTATAAATAATCATCAATACCTGACAAGAAGCTTTGTGACCATAACTGTGAAATATGGGTATAGCCAGACTTGTGTCAGACAACAAAGATCCTTGATCAGAAACCTAACGGAATATTCAATTACCAACTTCAAAAAGACTGGCATGCTACAGTGCACGCATCTTCTATCAATATGAAGTTTGTCAGTATTGCCAACCTGAAGATGATTTGATAACAGACATGCGATGTCATACATTAAAACAATATTTAATGCATTTGACGAGATGCTTGCTTTAAGCTTTTCCAACTCGTAGACCGAGTACGAAATCCTATAGAAGATAATTTATAGTATATTGTATTATACATGGGGCAACTGGAAACTAACGTACATAGTGAACACTCTAATTGTACACACACACACACACACATTGTACACTCTCATCAACTTATCATTTGACATTTCATCTCACGAAACAAATGTAAAGCAGAGATGGTCAGCTTATTGTTAATTACATGTATGTACCAGTAGCTATTTACCTTTCACCATGTTTAATGCTCATCAAACTTTTAGGAAAGTCATGCCTGCAAACCCTTGCAAATACTCCCTTTTCATCAAAAAGTTGGTTTCGACCTTTGCTTCTCAGTGCAGGAATAACTTCACCAGCATGGAATCTACTGCAGTCCTGTGGCTGTGATAAGATAAATAAAAATGCCTATTCTGAGAAGTCCAAGAATCTTGGAATATAACCAGGAAATAGCATGGCAGCATCCTCAAACAAATTTACTTGAAATGTGGTATAAAAACTGCCTAAAAAAGACTTTAACACTTCTTCAGCTTTTGACCTGAGGGCCTTTGTCAGGAGAGTCATACTACAATAACTTGATGAAGGCCCATTGGCCAAAACCTCCAGCTGTGTTTTTGTTCATTTTACGCACTTGTTATACCACATTTTAAAAGAAGATTGCATGTCATGTTTAATCCATTATGACTGAGAATGGGCATGTCAACTATGTACCTTACCTGCCTAAAAATGTCTGGTAATTATGGAATATTAGTTGTGAGTGGAGTGTAACTACCAGACATAAAGTAAGTCAATTTAGACTCTTTTTACATCACAGATAATTGTATGATATCAACCATACATAACAGCAGTTACTTTGGTTCATCAATGTTTAAGTCTTGTTAATTACCTGTTGAACTGATTTTTCTTTTGTATGCTCATAGTTATCCACAAAATTATCAACGTCATCTTGGTCACTAAATAATAATGTTCCATGTCTTGATGAAATACTTGTATCCCCTTTTCCTTTCCTTCTTGCCAGGCCGAAACATGCATCCACACATTCAATAAGGGTTCCTTTATCCTAAAGATATTATGAATGTAACCATAGTCCTTATTGTGCAAAATGTGGGATCCAATAATCTAACATAGATACATTATATTTAATTATATGTAGTAGCCCAGTTGATTATACTGTATATGGTAATTACCTTTGGACACAAGGGACAAGTTACACCATTATACAATCCAGGAATGTAACAATCCAAATACCTTAGTCTATATTTGTAATACCTTAAATAAAAATAATAAATTGAAAGTGAAATACTAGTGTTTTACAGTAAATGTAGCCATTCCATTAGTGTCATTAATAAGCCTTGTGCTCACTAATAGAGCTAATAAAATCTCGATCTCCTTTTAAATCATTGCCACAATTAAATCAATCTCACATTTAGCCAAAATCTAGCAACATGTACAGTATATATAGCATTTTCAAAAAACAATAAAACATACACACATTTTGGATATATTGTAAACATGAACTGCAGTACCATACCTATACTCCTCAAAAGATCCAGAATTCAGTGTTCTATACCAAGATTTAACCTAAATTGCAATTACAATATAATTGGCAATTACAATATAATTGGCAATGTTCAGAAAATACCTCTAGTCTTGAAAGAGAAATCATATTAGTAATAGCATGAACATGGATAAACAATACATACAAGAACAGGCTGCATTGATGGTAGTAATTCCCCTATTAGATCACAGAAATCTTTTAGAGGAACTTGATTATGAAGGAATAACTTTTCAGCCAAATCCATTAACTTCAGGTGAAACCCAATGGAGGGCCTCTCAGGAGATCCAGGCCAAAAATGAGCACGAATTAGTGTAACAGCATGGCTTTCACAGCTACAAACTGACACTTGTTTTAAGTGTTGATTACCTATTAGGCAATTGAAATTAAATTTCTTGCTATTATTCAGGATTTGTGATAATGGTGAAAGAGCACAAAAAAACCATGTTGAATGCAGGGAGGGAAGCTATAATTAAAAACTTTGGCTCATAATGAATTGGCTACAAGGCATTGAAAGGCTACTAATTTAGAAAGAGAGAGTCCTCTCAAAGCCTAATTATTTAAAACAAGCTAGCAATGTCTGTAACAAGCCCAGGACCATCAGCCATGGTTCCATTTAGGTCCCCTTTAGGCTATAGGGAGGATTTTAAACTCTGACCCATTCTGCCCATACCAATCTGATTAGTAGCAAACCCAGACAAGAATTACAGTCTTACAGACTTACCAAATGCATCCACTAGTGTAAATAGCTTGGACACTTTCGTATTGCACTGATGACCTGAATCAATTAATGAGTGATTTGGAAAAAGTGGGACAAACCTACACTCCTAGAAAACAGAAAAATATTATTCTTATTATTATCATTATTTAGCTTATTGTTATATTGTATAAAGTAACATGTATCAAGGCAAAACTTTAAGTATTAGCTTATCACCCACTCTTCCAACACGTGAAATTGATTTCTACTTTTGTGTAATGCAAGTGCACATTCCTTGCAAAAGAATTGTCTCGCACCACAATATTGACATCGGATGCACGCTTCTTTGTTTAAACAACTGCCGCAAACAGCATTGTCGGGCATACTGGCGTCTTCAAAGCTCGCTTTTATTAACATTGGACGTATCTTCTCCCAATTACTAAAGCTATTTACATTTCGCAAATGAGCAGCGGATTCTTCTTGGCCAATGTTGTCAGCAAAATTTTCTTCGTGATCAGAAAGATGATGACACATGCCATACGCATTTTCCTGATCCGAAATGTCGACAGAAGCCGAAGCAGAGGCCTTGCTTGTATTGCCCACATCTACAGTTAAGGGCGTACGTAGTGTAGACTTTCCGTTTCTTCCGAAGACAATTGTCTTTACACTAACCTTCTGAAGCTTTTTCATTTCGCAATTGGTACTGAATGATGATAATTTCTAAAGCAAAATTGACAGTTCTTCCAACCGATTTCGCACAAAATTTGCGTATACAACGTGTGCCTCACACAAATGTCATATCCGCTTGAAATTGTATATTTTGGATGGCTTAAATGATCATCTACAGCGGGCCGTACCCGCAAAAACTTGCTTTTATAATTGGACGTATCTTTTCATTTGAACCTCTAAAATTGCCTACATCCACATTTAACGGCGTCTGAACTATTATAGACTTTCCTCTCCTTCCCATCACAACAGTTTTTAAGCCCAAAAGTTGCGATATGCATGCTATCAAAGTGATGCAGTTGATTATGACTGAAATACAGTATATTCCAAGCAACAGCAATTTTGATTGGCTGCCTGTCCCAGCACTGTCATGAACCTTGTTTCAAATGACCAAGATGATCATCTAACATGGGTCTGACCCGCATTTGTCAATTGATATTTATGGGTTTCACCCGTTGATAATATGTGACACGGGTGCCTTAGTGCGACTAAATGTCTTCCCGAACTAAAACAACACTGTTCACAACCCTACATCTGAAACCATGTTTCACGTGGTTTAACATAATTACATTTCAAAATATAAGCTTTCTTATGTGAACTTCACAGCGTTTAAATTAAGAGTGACTAAACATTACGTCTGAATCTGGCTAAAAACTTAAAGGTAGGTTACAGTCCCTTTTGCGCATGTGCGGGCTTTGTTTACGTTTTTTTGTTTTTGTTGTGATCCACATATACTATATTACATGAAGTACTGCACAAGTGCTAATCATATTCATATTCGATTGAATCATTGAAAGGAGTGAAGTCGTTTACGGTTATAAAACTTATCTACAAATTTAATACTTTTTTGGGATTATTATGCACTATTGAATCTTTATATGGCTCTCAACTTAAAAATCGCGATAAAAAGGACCGCTTTGAACCCTGTGTGGCCAGGCCGGTCATCAAAGAGCAGCAACTCGAGCGGCGAAATTACGAAAGTGCAAGTTTTTATCATCACTGTGTTTACCTTTGGAAGTAATCACTTTGAAAGTGTTACTAAATCTAAACATGAAATTCATGCGGTATCTTTCCGTCGAAACATTTTACCAGTATCGTTGTTCCAGTCATGGCAGAAGCAAGCGAAGTAAGCTTATCGTTGGATGAATTCGAAGCAAATGTGTGGTCGAGAGTGCAGCTGCAATTCCTAACGTAGACAATAATACTAAATGTTCTTGTCGCGGCGCCTGTCTCCGTGAAAGAGGGCGGAATTATTGCCCGTGTAAAAGCATGAATAGCTTTTGTTCCAGTGCGTGCCACGGGGAATATTTCGGGTCGTGTATGAACAACCGAAGAGCACAAGAGAGTGATAGTGATGACGCAGTAAGTAATAAAATCTTTTGTGCTATAAAGGTATACTTGTAAATATGTAATTGTGTAAAATTCGTGTTAGTAAAAATATAATAGATTTTGCGTCATCATAGATGGAATTCCAATATTTAATTCCATTATATACTATTTTAGGATTTTGATTTCTCCATGATGGAAAGTGATCCAGATGACATGACAGAGAGTGATGAGAATGGATGGTGCCCAAAGTGTGAGATCTTCATTGCATTTTGATTTTGCTGCCTGGAAAACAAAGTATTTATAAATTATTATTATTATTATTATTATTATTATTATACATAAAACATACTCCCAATAGGGCTTTTCAGTATGTACTAACAAGGCTAAAAATAGGTATATTTCTATCTACAATTACGTTATTGACTATGCTATGTTTATAAAATATGTTTACAATTAAGAGAAATCCTAGTTATATAGTTATACTAAGATTTTAATACTTTAACTAAGATAGGTTTCCGTTAACGTTATTTGTTAACATATTTTTCTTTAAGTGCTTCTTAAATGTTTTAAAAGGTAGTTTTTTAAAATCTTTATCTAAAATGTTCCAGATTTTTATTGCTCTATAGCAAAAACTTCTTTGACCTGATGTTGTTTTGCATGGGGGAATGTCAAGGTCGTCTTTATTCCGGGTGTTCTTGTTGTGAACTGCATTTCGTTTTAAAAACTGGTCACATAAGTACGGCGGTGCAAGTTCGTTCATGCATTTATAAGCCATTAGTGTATCTCTGTACTGTAAATGTTCCTTGACTGGGAGCCAACCGATCGCCTGTAGTACTGAAAAGGAGGCCTGTTTCTGTGATCAGATTTCCGGCGGTTAGCGCTGTTATTAGTGTTGGCTTTTGGTGGGAAAGTCCGCCGGTTGTCCTGTCTACTCGAGCCAAAGGAGGACTTTTGGGATTTTGGGTTTTTTGTAGAAATGTGGGGCCGATTGGTTTGAGTGTAGTTACTGGATACTTTGGTTTCTTTTGGATATGTGTTCTTATGTATATCTCTGTGTTTCGCTTTATATGAACGTAGCTGTTCGTTCAGATGGTAGTGGGTGTATTCTTTGCTTTGTTGTTGTCTATATGACCTGATTTGCATTTTTTGATCTTTAATCGCTCGAGTATTGCCTTTGTTTTTATATGAAAGAGGGGTGGGTTCTTTGTGCATTATGGCCGTTATCATCAACCAGCCAATATACTTTACCATCTGTACACACTACCACACTTGATAAATTGCTTAGTTTAACTACTCAATGGAGCATTTATATATGCAGAAATGTTTTTCTAACCCCCTGGGTGGTGGGGTGATATTAAAATGAAGGGGTGTATTAAAATGAATGGCACCAAAGAGAAAAAATAGGTATAATGATTTTGAGCAAACGCACAAATCACAAAGCATGTTTTGATGAACAAACCTCAAAGACAATGAAGGACTAAATATTTGCTTTGCCTTCGCTAGCGGTTAAAGTCATGTCTGGGTCTTCCTTTGATCTGTATCAAAATATACAAACATAAATAATGCATAAAGTTATGGAAATTTTGTAAGCAAAAAATGCAAATATATAGACGGGATTATGCTCAACAAACCTAAAAGACAATATAAGAGTATCTTCTTGAGATTCAGGGTCAGACTGAGTCAATCTTCATCGACTTGATCTCAGTGACATATAGGGTGCTGATGACTTTACTACATATAAAGAAAGCATGTTGAAAATACGTAAACATGATAAAATAGAACAAGGACGTTGTCGTTGTTACCTGGCGAACACATGCTGAGTGATTCCCGCAGTTGACAAAGGCAACATTGTCGTGGCGTTCTCCGTTTGCGTTTCTACATTACTAACAAAGCATTAAAGAACATGTAAAATCATAAGGAAAAAGAAAATAATCATAAAGGTTTAGTTATACATCATTACGCTTACCATAATATGTTTCTGACGGCGTAATGATCAAGCAGAAACTCTGCAACAGGCTGATCTGTTTTGAGCTTATGTTCTTCTTTAAACGCTCTCCACCTCTCGAAAGTATCGAATAAACAGACTTTTGATGCGTCTCCTTTTTTGTCGTATTTTCTTCTTGCCTCAGACCTAGTGTGACGGCTTATTTCGGAAGGATTTATATCCGAACTTTGAGCATCAGAATTTGCCATCACTCCTTCCAGTAGGTCAGAGAAATTATAAAGGCGGCCGTGCGTTGTTATTACGCTATTTGGACTGGGAACGTGTTATGATTGTAACATGAGTAGGCTACTCAAAACATTCTTATCGTTCATGCGCAAAAGGGACTGTAACCCACCTTTAACAAAAAGCTCGCCTTCCATGCATGATAAGTATCGCAACAGCTAGCAATCTAGTGTTTATTCAACATATTTGACCAACCAAAACCTGTCTGTAATCATAACCCAGAATCTGACAAGAGGCATCTTGTCCACAATTTGATTTGCTTATTACATGTAAAGCGAAACTGTTACACAAAATGACTCAACTCAGACCAAGCTATCGATCAGCTATGCATCATCCTGAATCCTGATGCATGTGTGTGTGGCGTGTTCATCATTAAAATCTCTAAGATTCTAAATGTTAAACAGTTCATCTAATGTTGCTAATATATTGTATTATTTATTAATAGTTTGAAATATTCTCGCTATACATTTTCGGTATGATCTTGAATTGATAATCAATTATTGATAAATATTTTAAGATGTAGCCGTAAGAATGAGAATGCTGAAAAATTTAATATAAATTGATTCAATATTACACAATAAAAACAATCAAAACAAAGTAATACCTTTTTATTCCAAGTACAATAGAGCGGATATCAGTAATCTATTAAAAGATCGTTTTACCAGAAGAAATATGACGAACTAATTCGTTTGTTTTTTGAACACATAATTCATAAATAACAATTATCAAACCAGTGACAGTTTACTGTCTGTGGAAGAAACTCAAGTATTCCTTGACGTGCATGTGAAATTCCTCAGTTTTCCTGACTGGTCGAAGATCCGGGCGAGCGAGCGAGGTTAATAAAGTTTATTATATGGCATAAGGCATGTATTTACAGTTGAAACAAACAAGAAATGCATGAATTCGTATTAGTAGCCTCGTACCACTGCCTGGTACACATTTGATAAAAAGTACCAAAATATTGCATTATTTAGCTTAGCTAAAACCGTCTGGAGCCATCTTACTAATTTGAGTAGCAATTAAATATGCCTTTCAGAATTAATTTGTGCCATTTTCATTATACCTTTATAACGGAAAAACAGAAGCAAAACATTGGGTCATTCCGATGTCAGAAGCAGTTCAAAACTTTCTCTTAAACATAACAGTTTCAACAAAATGACGAGCTGCTTTTTTATTTTCAATTCGTTTGTTCTTTCAAGGCTTACAATTAATGCTAACTGGATCGTTCTACAAACACATTCTTTGTCTACAACGTCCATTCCCGTTACAACGACAGTATCGAGTCATATTTAAACTACAAGCAACTACAATACTTACCTACGTGGAGTACCTACAAGCTAATTTACTTAACTATTATTTGCTTTAAGCATAGAGATAAAATATTTAAAAATGTTTATATACTGTATTTATATAGAGTATAGAAAAACATACGTGGTAAATTATATCGTGCATGTGCATGACAAATACTTTTATCTTGTAACTTCACGGTTATACAATAATATAAATAATATATTCGAGAAATAGGAAACTATCACCGCGAAATCATTGCATGCATCGCTGATATTCAAAAATCAACATTTAATCATACCATTTAGGGGCTGATTGCATGGACCGGGATAGCACGTCTGCCCAGCAAACGATCACTTGAGTGACTTCAGTATGCCGTGGTTTGGCGAACATTTTTTGAAATCAATTGTGTAAATGTCTTAATAATTTCAATCCTTCCTGGGTTTTAAAGTATTATATTCATTCTTGTGCTTTTAGGCCAGTTTAATTTGCGCGCCTAAAACGATTACATGCAAACTTCTACCCCGGCAACTTACCAGGGGCGTGGCAAACGAGCTAAGATTGGAAGGGATGTCACGTAATATTGGCCTACTTTTGATAATGGAAAATGAAAATTTGTGTATGACCTGGGTGTAGGAGATTGGTCAACGAGTATAACACGAGCCTTAAATATTCATAAATACTAAAACAAATGTTGCCGTTGTACATTTGATCAATTTGCTTACAAGTAACAAAGCAATTTGACCAACTTTCTCATCATGCTGAATTATCAGGGGGTGTCACACCCCTCACACCAACCCCCTCCCCAATCGCCACGCCCATATGCGGTTGCACATAACAGAAACGTTTGCATTGACTATAATAACTATAGGGAACGTGCCAGCCTCGCCCATGCAATCCGCCCCTTACATCATGACGCCGGCTCACATCACTATACATGGACCTATTCGAAGTAGAGCAAGAGGCCTATTGCGAGATACACAAAAACGAGGCTAGTCAGGTTTTCTACAGCAAAAATTAGAGAATACTTTGCTTTCTTCTAAATTTTGATCGAAAGAAACATCGTCTTTTGTATCTGGTGACATAAAAAAATATGATTTTGATATAGGAAAAAAATAAGATCTGATTATAGCCCGACTACACCAAGAAATTGTGCTTCGCCACAGTCTTCTTTCTCCTTTTCCAAAAGGTTTATGTACTTCATCTTCCAGAGGAGCTTCAAAAAATTGCTTTAGAATATAAAAATAGAATGCTAAAAACTTCTGATAAAAGTGTGCCTGACAAAACAGGAAACTAGAGAAAGATATCCATGATTCCTCACTCATTCCAGCTACTTTAGATCAGGTAAATCAATGACCTAAACCTTCCTTGTTATTCATTTCACTCAAGTCTCTGACTAAATTAAGAAAGATGAACAAAAATATCCTTCATTTTATAGCTTCGTTTGCCTCGCTACGAAAATATTTTCTTTTAGATTTTAATTTCTAATAGAAGAAATCATATTTTAATATATAGGGACATAAAGACCTTTAACTTTCAGGAAAATAACATAAACAATTGAAAATGTATTCCTTTAGTCACAGCGTAATTTTTTCTTTTCTTTCAGAGCCTTTTTTTACTCAAAGGGGAAAAACATGTAATAATGATCCATGTTAATTATAGAAGGATTTTTCATTCATCGTCTTCCGTTAGGAACAGTAAAGCAAGTAAAGAAGGCTATTATACTGAATCATTGTGTGTAGAATAAACTGAACGCTTAACAAGTAAGAGGCTGGATATTCATGTACGCTTATCAGAAGTACACAAAGGAAGTATGTGAATTAATCGATCTCACACGCAGGTTATAAAAACAGACAGCAGGAAAATCTTTTGGATACAAAATATATTTAAAAAATATTTTTGTACTAATATTACACAGTTCAAACGTTTTCATAGACGCATTCCGTGTTTGTTAAATTCGTTGACTATGTAAAAGTTAATCGGCTTTTTCTTAGAAAAATATATATATCAGACAATTAGCGTGCGTTTCGCCGTTAAAACAAGAAATTCCATGCTCAACTTCACTATACAATTCCAACAATATGTAACCGTACGTCCTGTGTCCCAAGTGCAGGAGTCACCATTGCGCTCTGGTGATAGCCGGGAGGGCACATTGTTTTACACATGTTGTTCAACAATTTACATCACGAAAGGAAAAACGAAAAAAAACGTTTCAACGATTTCCGTGGTTTTCGCATTTCAGGACGTTCCATAGCTGAACGTTTTGATTTACGCGTGGTTTTCGCATTTAAACAAGAAATCGGATTCTAAACTACTTACATCAAGAAAGGAAATCTTAGAAATACTTTTCAATATTATGAATTTTTAAATATTTGTTGGCATTTCTGTCAACGAACAGAAAGGAACGCGTTGATGGAAGGAAAAAAGGAGGTGGATGAGGAGGAAGTACATTGCTAAAAAAAGAAAAATCACGAAAGCCTCTGGAAGCTATGATTCTGCCTTCCGACACCTTAACAAAATGTATCCAGTCAACGGCAAAAATAGCGACCAAATCAGAATCGATATGAGCAGCCACTCTAAAGTCTTTAATAGGAAGGTAATGAAAATTTTGCACATCATTTGGAAAAGTAATACAAAGTAAACGAAAATGAGACGATGGATCTTCTGTAAAGAACACTGCATTGCGAGTCGTTTTTGTACCAGATAAAGAACACCAACGAATATTACCAGGTATATGCAACATTCCGGTTGTACGTACAATCCACGTGTTGCCACATTTTATTTCCCACAATTCATAAGACGAACTGAAACAAGACAATAACATAACAGCACAGCCATCAGAACTTATCGCGACAGAAGTGACAGTAAACCTACATGACGGCGTTTCTTGGTAAAACAGTTTTTCGTTACAAATTCTTAAAATAGAAAGTTTCCAATCGCGGTAAATCACAAGAACTTCATTTTTAAATGCAAGGACACGTTCAAAATTTACAATAGATTCCTCATGTTGACTTCCTAAGATATTTTCACTCCTAGGTTCATAACGATATTTAACAACCAGACCTTCACAGACCAACCAAAGATACGACTCTGACCACCAACATGCTAATGCTCGTTGTTTCAGTGCAACAGTTTGCAATGTTTCCCCACTCTCGACACTTCTTATTGAAAGAAGGCAATTTTCAAAACAGCACGCAACATACAAAGTGTCTGGAGACAGTGCACGACAAACTATTCTGGCATTGTTCACAAAAGTAGCATCAGGCCATTCGAGAAGAGATTTGAAGGATAAAACGCTGAGTACTTTGGGTAATTCTAAAGATAAAAGGAAACTCGTCTCATCTAATTTTGAAATGTAATTGACACGAGTATCACAAGGCAAAAATCCAATCTCAAACACGTCAACGGTCTTTTGATTTATGAAATCGTACACAACCAAAGCTAAATCATTTTTCAAATCATTTGTAAATGCTACACACTTTCTGTCTTTCCACACAAAAACTTTTGAACAATATTTATTGAAAATTATAACTTTCTCACCAGATGGCAAACAGATATAATTCATTTTCATTTTAACATTCATGTCGGAAAGCGAATGAGGCGGTGAAAACAATTGAAAGGAATCATTACAACACAAATTCTGGTCAACACGAATATTCTTGTTATCAGTCTTTTCTAAAGTTTCAGAATTCAAGACGTTCATGTAATCTAAGATTGGGAGACCAAATTTTTCCCTACCCTTTCGCCAAAGAAGAATGTACGAGTTACAATTACTAAACAAACAATAAGATGGCTCATCATAAACATTCTCAACTTCAACCAATATATTCTTGCTTTTTACATCCCACACTTTGATTGACGTTTTCTCCGATGTGACAAGTTTCATTCCACATGAAGAAAATGAACAGTAACTGATGTATTTGGGGCCATGCGTAATGAAGGGGACCTCTTTTTTTTGTTTAATATTGATGCAGAACCGGATTGAATCCCACAAAATATATGAAGAGTCTGGAGAAAAGGCAAAGAATTCGCAACGAGGTCTTCCAATAGCAATTTGTGCCTCAAAGATTGTTGTAAGATCTGGTATTTTAAGCATTTGAAATTTTCGCTTATTTTCATGTACGCAAGCAAGCATCGTCTGATCCGGTGACACTAAAATATCTAAAAGTGAATCGTCTGGAAACGCAGTTTGGGGGACAATGCTTAAATTAGAATAGCTTTCCGTTGTCACATATTCTATCCAAATCTCATTTGTCCCACTCAAGATATCCCTAGCTACACTTTTGGAATTGACAGCACCTTGTAAAAAATCAAAGTGCCCATTAGCAAGTGCTTGCAAATATACGTAACAAAGATCTTTTCTATAAGTCTTAATGTTCCAATCAAGCAAGTGTCGCTTTGGAGAACAAAGTGTTGAATGAGGCCCCAATAAATATCTTTGGAAAGTTTAGAACGGTACGTGCCAAGAATTAGCCTGAAACTGTTCAGGCGATCAAAAAATTTTAGTTTCAAGAAGTTTATACCAACATGCACCAACCAATGAAATTCCTCTACCTCGCCTGCATCGACCAAATATTTCCAACCATTTTCTAAAGCGTACATATTCTCGGCTGAAATTTGGAATTCTAAAACAGATTTCGAAGCATCTATCTCGCAGAATTGTTTCTTACAAGCACGCCAGAGACGTCTATTGCCGTCTTCAACATCTGCAACGAATGCATGTTCTTCATAACCGTTCAATGTCAGCCAATCCCATAATGACTTATGATAAACAGTCAGACATCCATCGTAAACTGGAAGAATCTCTGACATTAGGTCAAGAACCGCTTTACGTATTTTAAACTCGTCTTTAGAGAGACCCATGCATGTTAGAAGAACTTTTATTGGGAGGGGCTGCCAAGGAACGGCAACGACATTGATGAAACTGTTTAAGAGACATGAGGTATCTTGCTTGAAATGTTGGAGGCCTATGTCTAAACGTTTGAACTGTTTTTCGTAATATCCGGAAATACCGTTGGAGATGTAATCACTTAGGTCGGGTTCAATTCCCACGCCCTTTTCTTTCAATTCACTGACTAAGTAATAAGCGTACAAAAACGATCCCTCACACTTTGAAATAACTGACCTTATATTATTATCATCAAGATTAGGCAAACTATGACGAACGAAAAGATCTATGTCGTGGTTGTGATCTTTGTCATCAGGACGGATTTCCCACGGGTGAAGATGTTCAAGAATCTTTCGTACTTGTAGCTCTGGTCGACTTGAAATGAATATCTTAATCCAATCTGGCAGTTCACAAAACTTCTCGGATATCAACTCCAAAAATTCGCTTTTCTCGTCAGTTTTGCTCTCGTCCAAAGCATCAACGATGATCAACATTGGATCGTGTCTGTCAAGGGCATGGAGGGGGTCGTTCAAAAGAACACGAAATGCGTCTGACAGCGAGTCACGAGAATGTTCACGACGAAGAATTTCAGTTAGTTTATCACGAAATCCTTCAACATTATCACACATTTGACTGGCAAGAGACTGGAGGATTCTCTGAGGATTGTTGGAATCAGAATTTCGAAAGTCACAGAAATGGTGGGCTGCGAGTTGACCACGTTCTCTAAAAAGCTCGCAAAGCTTTGCAGACAAAACACTTTTTCCAACACCTGGACCTGCAGTTACGATCAAGACCCTGGATTCTTGACTCCCAAACCAATTTGAAAGTTTATCAAACAACCACTTTCTGGTGCCATCTTGAAATTTTCTACAAAGGTCACGAATCTTTCCAGTGAAGTTAAATTTAGCCAGTTGCTCGACATGCGAGGGATGAACATTTTCAACTGTCTTTCTTAGTTTGACTACTTCACTTTCAACATCGTTTAATTTTAACATAAAATCATCCTCTTGTTGTTTCCACTCTTTCAATCTTTCAATATAACTTTCTTCTTCAGGGCTAAGAGGAGCCACCTTTAATTCATCAATATCATTTTGAGGAATTCCCAAGCTGACTAACGGAACAGAAATTTCTTGCCACAATGTTTCAAACGTTACGTCGTCCAAACCAGCAGTCGGAATATGACCATAGACTTCATTTCTAAACATTTTGACTCTTAAAATATTTGCAGATATAGAAGTATCGCTGACTGGAGGCATCACATTCCATCCGGTGGCTGGTGCGGACAATCCACAAATATTTCGGAGTAGGACAGTCAATAGGGTAATATCAAAGTTTTTTGAATCTGGTGTACCAGATCTTGGGAAGAGTAGATCCCATTGCGAGGCCTTAATTACACTGTATCGTATTCTCTGTAAGGTCTTCTTGTTTGCATTCAATACGGAAGCTAAGGTGGAAGGTGGATGCACCGCATGCAAAGCATTTCTCAAAACATCTCCACCTTTATCTACCAACAAATGACATACCCTGGAATAATTAGCTTTGGCTTTCAATGGATCCATTGTTGTCTTTAAATATTAACTTCACAATCCCCTAAACAAGAGACACAGTCAGGATAATAATTCTTATAATACTATTATATAAAGGATGTTGTATGGTTTATCAATTATAAGCTTTTTATAGAGTGATATAAACACGTAAAAAGCGTTTTCACTTTGATTTGCGTCTCGTGAAAATATGGAGATCTACCTCACTGCAAAATGAACTTAGGCAAAGACTTTATCTCATTAACATTAGGTTTGGAACATGAATAGTCCATGCTTGAAAGGGGCCTCATTCATTTCTACGCCATATATATGTAGTAACTTATTAGGGTTTGGGAGTTTTAGTATTGGGCTCTGCGTTTAAATTACTCTTCAACTACAATTGTTACTCGTTGTAATAGCTAAGAACGAACAGGTTATAATATGGGAAAGAGACAGCTAAATTTCAGCTATTTAAAAATAATATAAAATATATAAAAAATCTTAACAAGTCAGGTCCTATCAAAAAAGGAGACGTCTTTGAAATAACGGGGTATCAGCGGGGGAATGAGCTCCCTCGCGGAGGCGTGGCTCTGGGACACACTATATAGGTTTTTCCTCTCAATGTTTGTGAATGGTTCAAATCGTATCTTACGCACAGATGCGAATTCACAGTCGTTCATAATAAGCAGTCCTCTGTAAAGCCTGAGAATGTAGGGGTCAAACAAGGAATCATTCTTGGGCCGCTTTTATTCATTATCTATGTGAATGTGAACAATTTACCCAAATGTATCAAGTCATGTAATATCTCTATGTATGAGAATGTTACTGTCGTTTACTTTTCTTCAAAGACAGTCAAGGTATTGAATTAAACGAGGATCTGGCAAATGTTCAAAAGTGGTTCACAGACAATCTCCTAACCTTGAATGAGAAGAAATCTAAATTCATGCTAATTGGTGGCCATCAACGACTTAAATCTTGTTCTGGTGTTTCCATCGGTATCAATGGGACAATACGATTGTGCATGATGACGATGCAAGTTCTCCATTGATGATGAACTCCAAAATTGAGTTCCTAGTTTTTATTGTCTAAATAACTCACAGAATGTGCCAATGTGAAGTCTAATTTTACTCGAGACATGCATACCCTGACCAATTTCAATACCTATGCTCTAGTAACACTCTGTTGTTTATATGACATTGGTGTAGGGAGTTGATTAATAGATGAGATTGTATTAAATAAATGAACGTTTTTCGCCGATATTTAACAAAAGAGATAGACAAGGCACGTTTAGCTAATCTACATAGATCATGTAAAACTGTACTAGTTGTAGGGAGCTACATTAAACTGATCTTTTACTATAGATCACGTAAAACTGTACTAGCTGTAGGAAGCTACATTAAACTGATCTTTTACTATAGATCACGTAAAACTGTACTAGCTGTAGGGAGCTACATTAAACTGATCTTTTACTATAGATCACGTAAAACTGTACTAGCTGTAGGGAGCTACATTAAACTGATCTTTTACTATAGATCACGTAAAACTGTACTAGCTGTAGGGAGCTTCATTAAACTTATCTTTTACTATAGATCACGTAAAACTGTACTAGCTGTAGGGAGCTACATTAAACTTATCTTTTACTATAGATCACGTAAAACTGTACTAGCTGTAGGGATCTACATTAAACTGATCTTTTACTATAGATCACGTAAAACTGTTCTAGCTGTAGGGAGCCTCATTAAATGGATCTTTTACTATAGATCACGTAAAACTGTACTAGCTGTAGGGAGCTACATTAAACGGATCTTTTACTGAGTAAATTATTCGCACCTTGACTCAGAGAACTTCTCACACGAGTTGAATAACTTTGAGTTGTCCTCGCTGTAAACACTCAACCAACATTATACAACATTGTGTATAAGCAAAATAATGGTAGATCTCCTCCTAAAATTATAACAGAAACAATATTAAACAAGGATCCAGATGAAATGTTACACACAAAACAGGCATATCAAATGTGGTTCAAAAATTGAGTGTTTAAATCTGTAGTTTTCGCTTCACTACAGACCACATTTGCGTCCGCTTACGTTCTTGTGTGGTACTTTATTTTCGCGGTTGCTACTTCAAAACCTCGATTTCCTATATGCTATATGATGCTACAATATTAACATTAACATAACAATACATGTACAAATTCTACGACGCGGACGTGGCATGAAAATTGCTACTAGTGTCTGTGCAAGTATAAACTGAGCCACTATATCATTTCATATGCTCTACAGAGATTACATTATTTCCATGTACTGGAGTGTGGCAAGGATTGAATGAAAAATATTAGTGAGAAATTTGTGAGTTTTCAGCGTCGTAGCTGGAACCTTAATTGGGGGGGGGGGCGGCGGTGTGTATTTTACAGTTATTCGGCGAACTCGAGTCGTATATGAGCTGATAGCTATCGGCCATATAGGACGAGAGTGAGCAGAATAACTGTTTTATTATATACACAAACTTTGTCGCCCTTTCGGTGCATTTTGGTGTGCTATTATCAACTAAAGCTTGGATTTCTGTTTCACTCAACTCCCCAAATCCTTCCGCCATTTTGTTCACTTTCTCTACTAGACAGATATGAGCTAATATCTGTCTAGTAGCCAACCAATGAAATTGCAGCATACCTCATATCTGGCGCTTGTGTATATAATAAATTCATATATTTGTCTTATGATGACTGATTTCTTTCGTACGCTATTGTTCCTACGATATGCAAACATGATTATATGAATATAAGAAATAAGAGACTGAATGGACATAATAAATATAACAGTTGTTGGCAGGCTGAGCATGGATTTTGTGTCTCACAAAACTTTCATTCTGTGGGTTTGAATTAAAATTATTTTTTAAAAAATCTGTCATGTGTGTCATTAGGACATTTCAGAAATACTAGTATTACAATAAATATAGCTTAACATTTTTGGTAATATAGAAGATATACGCCCAAGGAAAACTTTTTAGGGAAGTGATTTCAACTAAAAACCCTGCAAAAGTACTTGTAAATCAGGGATATAGCTAGAAGATTAATTGTGGGTGGGGGGATTTATATATTCATGTTCAAATAAGCGTCCCTGATGTAAATTGAAATATAAACTCTGCAAACGCATATGAATAGTAAATTCTTCATTTCATTTTGACTCTTCGGGCTTCAATTTCATACCAGGGCACATGATGACACAAGTGTAGAAGTAAGAATATTTATTACCAATAAATTATTTATAATATATATCAAGAAAATCTACATTCCTCAGTATGATAACATTTTTCAATATGACATTCTCAGAAGTAGATAAATGTTGCTATAAAACTTGATATTTTGACCTCTCAGATATCTTGAATACTGGACTGGAAACTTGTAAATATAAGTAATATTTAACTAGTGAAATTACTAAGTGTGAAGCTTGAGTGAAACTCCTGAAAAACCACACATGTCATTAGTTTGTAATAACATAGCTGAGTTTCTCATTTGGATATTACTAAAGTAAGAATGGTATTAATAATGATCATGAAATTTTGACTTGATCAAGACAGAAGTTTGTTGTTGTTGGGCAGAATGTAATTATTTTCAAAACTGATCAAATGACTTAGCGAGAAAGTAGAACTAATTCCTTTTTAATTTATTTAATAAACCAACCTAATACCCCAGACTGTATAGTTACTGTACATGTCTGAATATAAATATGTACACTGAGTCACTGACTAATAATAAATGCATCAATTCACACTTGCACAATTAATACCTCTCATAGATTGCTCTCATATTTGTATTTTTTAAATTTTTTAGTTAAACTCCCTTTCCCTAGAACAGATATTCCACATTCCTTACTCTGGGGAAATACTGTAGATTAAAACTGTGTAATTCATTAATGGCAGAGGTTAAACTGTTTAAATCTACATCACAATTTGAACATAGTGATCAGGCAACTTTTTACATGCTTATTATATCTCTGTCCAATTTGGATAAATATCATTTAA
Organism: Dendronephthya gigantea; assembly: GCF_004324835.1. Lineage (NCBI taxonomy): Eukaryota > Metazoa > Cnidaria > Anthozoa > Malacalcyonacea > Nephtheidae > Dendronephthya > Dendronephthya gigantea. Next base: position 36,835 of record NW_021163387.1, read on the forward strand.
AAACTTTATAGAAAACTTCAGCCCTCAAAATTTTCTCTTGCACATCTGAGACTCTGCAAATTGCACAAATAAATATACACTATAAAAACAATCAAAACAAAGTAATACCTTTTTATTCCAAGTACAACAGATCTGATATCAGAAATGTATTAAACGACGATTTTACTAGAAGAAATATCAGGATTTATTTGGTATTTTTATCACAAAGATATTCCAGTGTTTGGATGTGCGAGTTTTGATTTTTCACCACAAAAATCACGTGACTGTCTGTGAAACAATTCAAGTATTCCTTGGCGTGCATAGGAAATTCCTCAGTTTTCCTGACATTTCAACCTTACGGGGGGTGAGTTAGTGTTCAGTGTTTCAGGATTAATTAGTCTTAGTACTAAGATTATCTTTGTTAATTGATAGTATTGCTGATTGTCTCGGAAATATTTGTTCAACTTATATATGATATACAAACAACATTTTTTGTCCTGCGCATTAAATCCCAAACTCAGGAGAGCCGCCAAGCAACCCAATAAATTGCTTTTCATGTTTCAAATCCAAATACCATGAAAGCAAAGACAACAATTTTATCAAAGTTAGAGAGCTTCTCAACGTTTTGATCAGGAAAGTAACAGTGATGCCAGGAAGTATTTATTGTCTATTTTACGTAGTTGTGATTATGAACCACATTTGATGCAAAGTTGTTGGGTGAAATATTCAGAAAGCAACTAATTCCCTGCAGATGAAAATCAAACCGTAGTTTAAATTACAGGTATTTGTTGCCTCAGAGGTTGAGGATTACCAGCGCGTGTTTCTCAACTACACGTAGTCTAAGGCAAAGCTTGATTTGTTTAGCGAGGAAGGTTTCGCTTATCGATTAGAGCTGCAAGTTCGTATAGAGGTCAAGGCGATAATGATCGACTAACCATTTTAAATTTTATAATTCAGTGTATTTACATTTATATTATTTATTTATTTTTGGGCAACAAAACGCATTGTGTTTTTCTGTGACAACGAGTCCGTTGTCCAAGTTCTCAACCAGAAGACGTCAAAATGTCTGAAGATAATGGATTTACTCCGACCGATTGTTCTTTGTACTTTGAAAAACAACTTTACATTTACGGCCAGACATTGTACGCGGATTTGACAATAGCATTGATGACTCGCTCTCTCGTTTTCAGATTGACCGCTTCAAACAATTAGCGTCTCTGGCCTCTCCTCTGCCCTGCGTCATCCCAGTATCCATGATTCAAACTTAAAAGACCGTGTTTATGAACTTACTCAGCATTCAGGGGCACCGTCAACTAAACAAACATACGCCGCCGGCGTAAAACAATTCATTTCATTCTGCCTTGCAAAAGGTATCGTGACACCTTGTTCACCTTTACTGCCTGGGACTGAGCTTACCCTGCTCTACTTCGTCGGCCATCTATCCAAATCTGTTTCATATTCAACTGTTAAAACATACTTAGCTAGCGTGTCTTACCTGCACGTAATTTTTCAAATCCCATTCGACATGGGGAGCATGCAATTATTAGAGAAAAGCCTGAAAGGTCTGAAGCGCCTCAAGGGTGAAAAATTGCAGGATTGACGGCCTATCACTGTGACCGAACTCCAGTCCCTTCATTCTGCTCTACCTCCTCAGTTTACAAACTGTTTAGACAATGTGATGCTTTGGGCCGCCTTCACTCTGGCCTTTTTTGGTCTCCTGCGCGGTAGTGAATTCACGTGTAATTCTCCGTTTGATCCCGAGTGTCACCTATCCCGCAATGACATTATTTTCCACCTAAATATCCTCCACGCGGAATACTATGATGTCTTGATCAAGCGTTCCAAAACCGACACCTCTCGTCGTGGATGTCGTTTAACAATTGGCTCATCGCTTAATAAACTCTGCCCGGTTCGAGCTATGACGTAAAACTCTGTCGGGTTTTGAGTGCCCTTACTGTCTCAGTATAACTAATGGTGGTCCCTAGATCATCAGGTCTCAACTCACTGAACAACATGCACAGAGCTGGCTCACATCCTCTGCGAATTAGAGGTCCTCCTATTCCTCTAGAAAAAACTTAGGTTAATTAGAGCCTCTAGACCTTTTTTCGAGCGCTTCCTGCCCAATTTATATGCCACAAACTATACAGACCAAAACATAATCCCATCCTCGATGAAATACCGCCATAGTATTTCTAGAATATGAAATTTCCGCTTTGCCTTTGGCTTTTGCCTTCGACTTCAAGCCTGCATGTCTTGATCTGTATCACTATCAGACATTGCTTATAAAGTGCGATGGAATGTCTTCCCGAGTAAAACTAAAACAACGCTGTTCACAATCCTACATCTGAAACCATGTTTCAGTGGGTTTAACACAATTACATTCCAAATTTCAAAATAAGCTTTCTGATGTGAACTTCACAACGTCTAAATTAACAGTGACTAAACATTACGTCTACATCTGCCTAAAAACTTAACAAAAAGCTCGCCTTCCATGCACGATAAGTATCGCAACAGCTAGCAATCTAGTGTTTATTCAATATATTTGACCAACCAAAGCCTGTCTGTAATCGTAACTCTGAATCTGACAAGAGGTATCTTGTCCACAATTTGATTTGCTCATGACATGTAAAGAGAGACAGCCAACATTACATGGCCGGCACATTGTGAGAATTAAGTGTTATATAGTGTTACACAAAATGACTCAACTCAGACCAAGCTATCGATCAGCTATGTATTATGCTGATGCATGTGTGTGTGGTGTGTTCATCATTAAAATCTCTAAAATTCTAAATGTTAAACAGTTCATCTAATGTTGCTAATATATTGTATTATTCATTAATAGTTTGAAATATACTCGGTATACATTTTCGGTATGATCTTGAATTGATAATCAATTATTGATAAATATTTTAGGGTGTAGCCGTAAGAACGAGTATTCTTGCCGTCCATGTGAAATTCCTCAGTTTTCCTGACTTAAAATTTTAACCTTACTGGGGGTGAGTTAGTAACTTCTTATCAAGAGATCGATATCGGACCGAGGTCTGTTTGCAGAAAATGTATCATTTGATAAAAAAAGTACCAAAATATTGCATTATATAACTTAGCTAAAATCGTGTGGAGCCATCTTACTAATAGCAATTAAATATGCCATCTTTCAATAGCAATTAAATATGCCTTTCAGAATTAATTTGTGCCATTTTCTTTCTACCTTCAATACAGAAAAACAGAAGCAAACATCAGTTGTTACAAGCGTGGTCCTATAAACTTTGATAATACTCGTTTTTGGTTCTATTTCTACTCGCAACAAACACAGTGTGAGTCAATTATATTTATATAACTATTCATCCCTTAACTTTCCAATAACAGTAATTAACGTCTCTATAAGATTATGACCTTAAGAATATAATATATCTTTAAACGTTTGACTTATCTCTGTCTGAGCACAACTCCACAAAGCCTTGTCTTCAACTTTAACTCCTTTTGTTTAGTACTTCTGCTTTTACAATATAATATTTAGGCCCTGAGGCCTTACGAAGAATGCTATACGCATTTCTCTGCCCGTGGTTGGTTGTGCTCAGATTTTATACGCTTGGCTACACTAAAACTACAAGTCATTCCCCGTACGCAATACAGTGCGTTGTAGCACATGCATTCTATCGTGGTTTGTGGTCGACACCTTGTTACGTGTTTGTGAGATAAGGCGTGGATAACTATTTGCTTACTCATGCATGTAAGTCTGACTGAAGAGAATACTATATGGTTATATGAATATAAGATGATATGGTGATTATACGTAATACAGTTTTCTCTTAAACACAACAGTTTCAACAAAATGACGAGCTGCTTTTTTATTTTCAAATCGTTCGTTTTTTCCAGGCTTACAATTAGTGCAAACTGGATCGCTCTTTGCACAAACACATTCTTTGTCTACACCGTCCATTCCCGTTACAACGACAGCATCGAGTCATATTTAAACTACAAGCAACTACAATACTTACTTACGTGGTGTACCTACAAGCTAATTTACTTAACTATTATTTTCTTTAAGCACAGAGATAAAATATTCAAAAATGTTTATATATTGTATTTATATGGAGTATAGAAAAACATACGTGGTAAATTATATCGTGCATGTGCATGAAAAATACTTTTATCTTGTAACTTCACGGTTATACAATAATATAAATAATATATTTGAGAAATAGGAAGTTACCACCGCGAAATCACTGCATCCATGAGTAATCGCTGTCGCTGATATTCACGAATCAACATTTAATCATACCATTTAGGGGCAGATTACATGGACTGGGATAGCACGTTTGCCCAGCAAACGATTACATGAGTTATTTCAGTAGGATAGTTTTGCGAAAGTTTTTTGAAATCAATTCCGTAAATGTCAATTCTTCCTAGGTTTTAAAGTATGATATTCATTCTTGGGCTTTTAGGCCAGTTTGCCGGCCTGAAACGAAACTTCAACTGAGCAGAGGCGTGGCAAACGAGCTAGGATTGGAGGGGGGTGTCACGTAATATTGACCAACTTTTAATAATGGAAATGAAAATTTGCGTATGACATGGGTGTAGGAAACTGGTCAACTTTTCTATCAGTATTAATTTGCTTAAATTTGCTTACAAATAACAAAGCAATTTGACCAACTTTTTATCATGCTGACCAACCCCCCTTTTCCTATCGCCACGCCCATATCGGCAAGCTGAGCTGGCCCGCTTGACACAACCACAGCCCGAGCTGACCCGGTTGCATGTAACCGAAACGTTTGAATTGACTATAATAAACTATAGGGAACGGGCCAGCCTCGCCCATGCAATCCGCACCTTACATCATGACGCGGGTTCACATCACTATGCATGGACCTATTCGAAGTAGAGCAAGAGGCCTATTGCGAGATACACAAAAACGAGGCTAGTCAGGTTTTCTACTGCAAAAATTTCAGAATACGTTCCTTACTTCTAAATTTTGATTGAAGGAAGCTTCGTCTTTTGTATCTTGTGACATGAAATAAATGATTTTGATATTCGAAAAAATAAGATCTGATTATAGCCTGACTACACCAAGAAATTGTACTCCGCCACAGGCTTCTTTCTCCTTTTCCAAAAGGTTTATGTACTTTATCTTCCAGAGGAGCTTCAAAAATTGCTTTAGAATATAAAAATGGAATGCTAAAAACTTCTGATAAAAGTGTCTCTGACAAAACAGGAAACTAATTTCAGCTACTCATTTCAGCTACTTTAGATCAGGTAAATCATTGACCTAAACCTTCCTTGTTATTCATTTCACTCAAGTTCATTTCACACAAACATGAACAAAAATATCCTTCATTTTATAGCTTCGTTTGCCTCGCTACGAAAATATTTTCCTTTAAATTTTAAATTCTAATGGAAGAAATCTTGTTTTTCTATATAGGGACATAAACACCTTTAACTTTCAGGAAAATAACATAAACAATTGAAAATATATTCCTTCAGACACGGCGTATTTTTTTTCGTCTCTTTCAGAGCCTTTTTTTTTACTCAAAGCGGAAAAATATGTAATAATGATCCATGTTAATTATAGAAGGATTTTTCGTTCATCGTCTACCGTTAGGAACAGTAAAGCAAGTAAAGATGGCTATTATACTGAATTCTTGTGTGTAGAATAAACTGATCGCTTAACAAGCAAGAGGCTGAATATTCATGTACGCTTATCACAAGTACACAAAGGAAGTATGTGAATTAATCGATCTCACACGCAGGTTATAAAAACACACAGCAGGAAAATCTCTTGGATACAAATTATATTTTAAAAATATTTTTCTACTAATATTACACAGTTCAAACGTTTTCATAGACGTATTCCGCGTTTGTTAAATCCGTTGACTATGTTAAAGTTATTTGGCTTTTTTTTAAAAAATATATATCAGACAATTTGCGTGCGTTTCGCGGTTAAAATAAGAAATTCCATGCTCAAAAATTTACATCACGAAAGGAAAAACTAAAAAAAACGTTTCAACGATTTCCGTGGTTTTCGCATTTCAGTACGTTCCATAGCTGAACGTTTGATTTACGCGTGGTCTTCGCATTTAAACAAGAAATCGGATTCTAAACTACTTACATCAAGAAAGGAGATCTTAGAGATACTTTTCAATATTATGAATTTTTAAATATTTGTTGCCATTTCTGTCAACGAACAGAAGAGAACGCGTTGATGGAAGAAAGAAAGGAGATGAATAATGAGGATTTCTATCCCTAAAAAAATTAGGATTACAAAAGTATCTGGTAGCTATGATTCTGCCTTCTGACACCTTAACAAAACGTATCCATTCATCGGTGAAAATAGCGATCAAATCAGAGTCGATATAAGCAGCCATTCTAAAGTTTTGAATAGGAAGTTCATGAATATCTTGCACATTATTTGGGAAAGTCATACAAAGTGCATCAATAAGCATCAATGATCGATATCTTGTCAAGAACACTGCATTGCGAGTCCTTTTTGTACCAAATAAAGACCACCAACGAATAATCATTAGATGCAACTCTCCGGCTGAACGTACAATCCATGTGTTGCCACGTATTAATTCCCACAATTCATAAGTTGAAACGTCGAAATCAGAAAATAATAACATAACAGCACACCCATCAGAACTTATTGCGACAGAAGGGTCAGTAAACCTACATGACGGCGTTTCTTGATGACACAGTTTTTCGTTACAAATTCTTAAAATAGAAAGTTTCCGATCGCCGTAAATCACAAGAACTCCATTTTTAAACGCAAGGACACGTTCAAAATTTACAATAGATTCTTTATGTTGACTTCCTAAGATATTTTTACTCCTAGGGTTATAACGATATTTAAAAACCAGACCTTCACAGACCAACCAAAGATACGATTCTGACCACCAACATGCTAATGCTCGTTGTTTCAGTGCAACAGTTTGCATTGTTTCCCCACTATCCACACTTCTTATTGAAAGAAGGCAATTTTCAAAACAGCACGCAACATACAAGGTGTCTGGAGAGAGTGCACGACAATCTATTTCGGCATTGTCAACAAAAGTAGCATCAGGCCATTCGACAAGAGATTTGAAGGATAAAACACTGAGTACTTTGTGAAATCCTAAACATAGAAAAAAACTCGTTCCATCTAATTTCGAAATGTAATTGACAAGAGTATCGTATGGTAGAAATCCAATCTCAAGGACGTCAACGATCTTTTGATTTATGAAATCGTACACTACCAAAGCTAAATCGTTTCTCAAATCTTTTACGAATGCAACACACTTTCTGTTTTTCCACAAAAAGACTTTTGAACAATATTTATTGGAAATAAGAACTATCTGGCCAGATGGCAAACAGACATAATTCATTTCCATTCTAACATTCAAGTCGAAAAAAGAATGAGGCGGGGAAAATATTTGAAAGGAATCATTACTACACAATTTCCGGGCAACACGAATATGCTTTTTATCAATCTTTTCCAAAGTTTCAGAATTCAAGACGTTCATGTAATCTAAGACTGGTGAACCTGACTTCTCCATACCCTTTTTCCAAAGGAGAATGTAGGAGTTACAATTACTAAACAAACAATAAGACTCCTCATCATACACATTCTCAACTTCAACCAATAAATTTTTCCTTTTTACATCCCACACTTTGATTGACGTTTCTTCTAATGTGACAAGTTTCATTCCACATGAAGAAAATGAACAGTCCCTGATGTCATCGGGGCCGTGCGTAATGAAGGGGACCTCTTTCTTTTCTTTAATATTGATGCAGAACCGGATTGAATTGTATAAACAATACGAAGAGTCTGGAGAAAAGGCAGAGAATTGCAAAAGTTTTATAGTAATTTGTGCCTCAAAGATAGTTGTAAGATCTGGTATTTTAAGCATTTCAACATTTCGCTGAAGCAAATATACGCAAGCAAACATCGTATTGTCCTGTGAAACAATAAAATCAAATTAAGTCGCTGAACACTTCGGGGACGATGCTTAAATTAGAATTGCTTTCAGTTGTCACATATTCTATCCAAATCTCATTTGTCGCACCCAAGATATCCCTAGCTACACTTTTGGAATTGACGGCACCTTGTGAAAAATCAAAGTGCCCATTAGCAAGTGCTTGCAAATATACGTAACAATTATCTTTTTCATAAGTCTATTAATCTAGTAATCGCGAACTTCACCATTTGGAGAAACAAAGTGAATGATGCCCCAATAAATATCTTTGGAAAGTTTAGAGGGGTACGCACGAAGAATTCGCCTAAAAAAGTAACTGTTCAGTTAGGAAAAAATTTTAGTCTCAAGAAGAATATACCAACATGCACCAACCAACGAAATTCATCTACCTCGCCTGTATCGACCAAATATTTCCAACCATTTTTTAAAGCGTACCTATTCTCGGGTGAAATTTGGAATTCTAAAACAGACTTCAAAGCATCTATCTCGCAGAATTGTTTCTTACAAGCACGCCAGAGACGTCTATTGCCGTCTTCAACATCTGCAACGAATGCATGTTCTTCATAACCGTTCAATGTCAGCCAATCCCATAATGACTTATGATAAACAGTCAGACAATCATAAACTGGAAGAATCTCTGACATTATGTCAAGAAACGCTTTACGAATTTCAAATTCGTCTTTAGAGAGACCCATGCATTTGAAAAGAACTTTTATTGGGAGGGGCTCCTTAGAAACGGCAACGATATTGATGAAACTGTTTAAGAGACATGAAGTATCTTCCTTGAAACGTTGGATGCCCATTCTCAAACGTTTGAACTGTTTTTCGTAATATCCGGAAATACCGCTGGAGATGTAATCACTTAGGTCGGGTTCAATTCCCACGCCCTTTTCTTTCAATTCACTGACCAAGTAATAAGCGTACAAAAACGATCCCTCACACTTTGAAATAACTGACCTTATACTATTATCATCAAGATTAGGTAAACTATGACGAACAAAAAGCTCTATGTCGTGGTTGTGATCTTCGTCATCAGGACGGATTTCCCACGGGTGAAGATGTTCAAGAATCTTTCGTACTTGTAGCTCTGGTCGACTTGAAATGAATATCTTAATCCAATCAGGCAGTTCACAAAATCTCTCAGATATCAACTCCAATAATTCGCTTTTCTCGTCAGTTTTGCTCTCGTCCAAAGCATCAACGATGATCAACATTGGATCGTGTCTGTCAAGGGCATGGAGGGGGTCGTTCAAAAGAACACGAAATGCGTCTGACAGCGAGTCACGAGAATGTTCACGACGAAGAATTTCAGTTAGTTTATCACGAAATCCTTCAACATTATCACACATTTGACTGGCAAGAGACTGGAGGATTCTCTGAGGATTGCTGTAATCAGAATTTCGAAAGTCACAGAAATGGTGAGCTGCGAGTTGACCACGTTCTCTAAAAAGCTCGCAAAGCTTTGCAGACAAAACACTTTTTCCAACACTTGGACCTGCAGTTAGGATCAAGATCCTGGATTCTTCACTCCCAAACCAATTTGATAGTTTATCAAACAACCACTTTCTAGTGCCATCTTGAAATTTTCTACAAAGGTCACGAATCTTTCCAGCAAAGTTAAATTTAGCCAGTTGCTCGACAAGCGAGGGATGAACATTTTCAACTGTCTGTCTTAGTTTCACTACTTCACTTTCAACATCGTTTAATTTTGACATAAAATCATCCTCTTGTTGTTTCCACTCTTTCAATCTTTCAATATAACTTTCTTCTTCAGGGCTAAGAGGAGCCACCTTTAATTCATCAATATCATTTTGAGGAATTCCCAAGTTGACTAACGGAACAGAAATTTCTTTCCACAATGTTTCAAACGTTATGTCGTCCAAACTAGCAGTCGGAATGTGACCATAGACTTCATTTCTAAACATTTTGACTCTTACAATATTTGCAGATATAGAAGTATCGCTGACTGGAGGCATCACATTCCATCCGGTGGCTGGTGCCGAGAATCCACAAATATTTCGGAGTAGGGCAGTCAATAGGGTAATATCAAAGTTTTTTGAATCTGGAGCACCAGATGTTGGAAAGAGTAGATCCCATTGCGAGGCTTTAATTACACTGTATCGTATTTTTTGCAAAGTCTTCTTGTTGGCATTCAATACGGAAGCTAAGGTGGAAGGTGGATGAATTGCCGCATGCAAAGCATTTCTCAAAACATCTCCACCTTTATCTACCAACAAATGACATATCCGGGAATAATTAGCTTTGGCTTTCAATGGATCCATTGTTGTTCTTTAAATTATCAACTTCACAATCCCCTAAACCAGAAAAATAAACTGTCAGGATGATAATTCTTATAACACTGTCGTACAAAGGTTGTTGTATGGTTTATAGGCTTTTTGACGAGATATAAATGCGTAAAAAGACTTCTCAAATGGATTACCGTTTCGTGAAGATATGGAAGTCTACCTCATTTTCGCTAATCAGTAATAGAATGGACCATTTCGGTAATTACGTTACAACATTATCGTTTTAAATTTCGAACCACCTTAAATGAGATGGATTTCAAGTTTTACTCTCACGAGGTATGTGGAAAGATGCAAAACATCCTTCTTCAACAGATGCATGAAAAAGAACTTTCAACTTTGTATGTGGCTCGTGAGAGTAAAACTCGAAATCCATTTCATTTAAGGTGATCTTGTGACCTTAAAATCTTGTAACGAATAATTACCGAAAAGGTCTATTTTGGAATCCTGATGCAACGACTTTCAACAACGAATTGAATTATGATAAATATTAGCAATAAATCATCAACTTGCTTTTATTTTGCATCATATTCAACAGATTTCAAAATTTTAAACAAGATGCTACAAATATCATTCTCGAGGAACATGTAATTTCCCGTCAAGAGAGCTGTAATAGTCTTTGTATGGACAACAGGCATGCAAGTTATAATGAGTTCAGTGAATTCTGTTACACAGTTGTCCATATATTTGCAATGTTTTTTTACGCTGGTAACTTAATCAGTTCGGGAGCTTCAGGATTGGGGGTTTAGTTATTTTGTTATGTCTTAAATTGTTTCACAACAACAGCAAATTTGCGTGACAATGGCGTAGCTAGCTGTTGTGATGTTGAAATTACAATAGCAAAATAGTGTATATAACGTTTGTTGTGCACGAATTGTCACTGATGACGATAATAATTTCTTATTGGCCATCATGAACCCTAATTTTGTTTTTTACTTAAACTTGTTTCAATAAAATAATAATTGTTTGTGTTGTTCTCAACTGTGAGTGATAGTGAATCCGTCAAGATAGAGAGCATTTTCGTTTTTATTACCCATGCCGAAATATAACCGCAAAACAGAATATAATATCGATATAAAGAACAACATTTATTAATATTATTTTCTAGGAAGTTTCGGTCAAAGCATTTTGGATTACCGAAATGAAACTTTTAAGCTCTTTGCAGCTTTTCGTATTTTCGAGCAATATATTTTATATTTTTTCTTACTGTCGAGCATTTATTTTATTTTGATCTTACACAAAGTTTTAAGTGATAGAAAAAGAGCTGGGAGAAAGCTGGGAGATGAAGGCTTCACCGTAATTATCACAACCGGTTCTGTGAACAAACCAACGATTCTATAAACACAACATGACAGAAACAAGCAGTGTAGTGAGCGATGCACAAAAACTTGTGACGTTTATGTACATCTCAGTACAAGTGGTAAATAAACATTGTTGTGTAGTATTTGTGGCTTTCTTCTCAATTATCGTCTTTTCAATTTACGGGCATAAACTGATCTTTCACTGCAAGAAAATATTATTCACCTTGACTCACAAAACTTCTTACATAGCTTTGAGTTGTCCTGCATGACTTTAAATTCTTAACCAAGCATATAATGGTAGATTTCGTCCTAAATTGTGAGAGAAATAATATTTAACAGGAGTTCACATGAGTAGTTACACACAGCAACAGGCACATAAAATGTGGTTCAGAAACTGCTTACGTTAATACAAGAAAAGAGGTCGAGTAGATTTCTTAGCAAACATACTAGGCCGTAAGTTAACCCTATTTAAAAATATTCTGATTCATTACAGCAGAGAAATTGGTCAGTGTAATTCATATGTCGAAGCTGACCAGATCTCTTAGTCTTTGATCAAATCTCTTAGATTGCATGAAGTACATGTGCCCAGGATTGAAAATAATGATTTATTGAGACGTTTGATAGCTTAAAAGGTTTACTTTCAAACCTTCGGGTAAACTTATATTTTTTTTATTTCACATTGTTTGGAAAATGTTTAAAATTGATCGTGGTGTGCCAGGATTCGAATGTTTCTCTGTCGTGGTAATTTTCTTTGACATTTGCTGTTTTTGAAATCAATAATTATATCGTCCTGAGATCAACATTGCTTTTGGTAAGAGAGCTTCTTGGTAAATTAGCTCTCATCCGCACATGGTATGGCTATTTACCATTGGTAAATCAACTAATTTGTCCAGTTGCACAAATGCATTATTTGCGAATTGCGATATTACTTGACCTTCGTGTCGTTTTGAAACGTAGAACGCGAGCGGGGGAACGGCGTTCCTACATTATTTGACAAGGGAAACGGATTTCCCTTTGCGAAAATTACACGTGAGGGAACGTCGTTCACCCAAACGAGAATGATAAAGTATAGAACTCATTATAAAAGTATAGAACTCATGAAGTATAGATCATTTTAATGCAGGATCGATTATTGCAATTTTGCCTTGTACTAATAAACGAATATATTGTATGATCTCAACATATAGTAAAAAAAATATAGATCCGTGCTTGGTAGCCAAGCCTTGAAATGATTTCGCTTATTTAAATTTGCTAGTATCTAGAACCTTCGAAGAACTTGTAGTGCCTAGTCACGCTAATGTTTTGCGCACATTATCTGCTTTCTGGTAGACGCGCAAGGAAATGCCTGAAACTGCATGACGAACACGGTATTTTAGGCTAACTTTTGATTGAAGTAATAAGAAGAAAAAAATCACCACAGCTAAAAAGAGCGTACTTAGATTAATGCAAAGGCAAAGTTTGGCCGCGAAATTTGGTCATAACATAGTCTTAACAAGATAATTAGTTTGAATTTACTCCGGCTTTGTATACCAACACCATATTGTGTATCTAATAAAAGTATTTTGGCAATGCCTAAAATCGCCTATTAACTTATTACAGGCAGTTGTTCACGCCCATATATAGGCCACGCCCATATATAGGCCACGCCCATATACAGCCCACGCCCATATATAGGCCACACCCATTGAAATTTAAAATACGCGTTCGGCGTTCCCCCATGCACTTCCAAAATTTGCAAAACATCGCTTTTAAGACAAAGCATTGAAAAAAAACAAAGCATTAAAAATACTGCCAGAATATTTTATTCTAACACTTTACATGATATTTCACGAGACCAGGCAGCTTCAGCTTTTGTGTGATATACAACGAAGCAATAATAAATAATGACAACAGTCAATCTGTTCGGAGCATTCACAAATGCATATTTTTGTAGGTCCCCGCGCAGCGCCGCCAGTTCCGCGTGCAGCAGTTACGTTAGCACTTTATGTAAATATAGTTTAGTTGTTTGTAAATACGTCAAAAGGACACATTGTTGATTCGGCACAAAGACACGTTGTAATGTAATATAGCACTATTAATTAACGCATGCATTGAATTCTGATTAAATTTTTGAGTCAGATCGTAGAGGAAGCATGAACTCACGCTGTAAATAGAATCTTGAAATAAACGATAGAATACAGTCCCCTGAGTGGTTTTTTACGTGGACCAGTGTGCGCGGGATCGATTGGGGATTCTGCAAAACAGTGGTCCTTCGAACCGGATTTGTGAAAGGTGAACGAGGTTGCGGACAAAGAGCGAGTGATATTTGCGCTGCCGTCGTGTGTAAAAGATTTAGCGTGAAGTAGAACAACGAAAGGTATGGACGATCTGACGAGGAAAAGACGGGTGAGAGGAGCTCATCGAGCTTCGGCTAGTAAACTTGTAGCGAAGATAGTTGAAACGATTCTGAGAGCGATTGACGAGAAAGCAGAAAGGGATTTGACATGGCTGAGACAAAGCCAGGTCACGTTACGAGAGAAAGTCAAGAGGTTAAAGGAGCTCGATAAACAGGTCATTGACATACTAAGCGCCTCGGAAGATGAAGACACCGAAGCACAGCTCAATAAAGAGGTCGAAAGTTCAGACGAAGCGGTTGCAGAATTTGAAAGGACATTGATGAAAGTCGACGACGCGCTGCGGGAATCCGGTGAACAAAGACTGCCATTGTTGACGACGCTAGACGAAGGAAACCTAGACCAGAGCCATATATCGACAGCCAGTACGGGAAAGATCGTCAGAGCAAAACTTCCGAAACTAAAGCTTAAGAACTTCAACGGTAAAGTATGTGAGTGGCCCGAGTTTTGGGACGGGTTTTCAAGCTCGATAGACAACAATGACGCATTGTCTGACGTTGACAAGTTTGCATATTTGGGCGGATATTTGGAAGGACCAGCGAAGTCTACAATTGCCGGCTTAGCGTTAACAGGGACAAACTACAACTGTGCAGTGGAATTGCTTAAGAGACGGTTCGAAAAGAAAAGCATAGTTCAACGAGCACACGTGAATGAACTCATACAACTGCCGGCAGTTTACAAAGAAAGGGACACGCAGAGACTACGGAAATTGTTTGACAGCTGCGAAACGAATAACTGCGCCTTGAGAGCCCTGGGGGTGAACGAGAACTCATATTCCGCTATTGTTGTTCCGACGATCATGGAGAAGCTGCCCGAGCAGTTTCGCTTGACTATTACGAGAGGGTAGAACTTCCTGGAGTGGTCAATGGAGGAAATGCTACAAGCCTTTGAGAAAGAGCTCGAACTACGTGAAGCGCACAATGCGGTGGGATCGAAGTCGGGTCGAGAGTACGAAAGAAACGATGGGAGTTCGGCGGCGGGTAGAAAATAATTATGGTCAACAACATGGAACTGCATCCACGTTAATAGCGAGTGAAAGGAATGGAAACTGTGCTTTCTGCCTGAAGATCCACAAACACGAGAACTGTGAGAGAGTAAAGGATCCGAAGACACGAAAGAGTTTGGCTCGCAAATACGGTAGATGTTTTGTTTGTTTGGTCATAGAGCAAGTAGTTGTAAGGTCGAGAACAAATGTAATGTTTGTGATGGGGCTCATCATGTTGCACTGTGCGAAATGAGTCCTAAGAGCGAGGGTAAGCATGACGAAATACCCAGGCCTAATGACGAATGTAAAAGCGTACCCAATAACACGAATGTGCATGTCACTACTCCTAATAGTAACTTGCATGCTGGAACTGGTAGCCTGGTTGCCTTGCAGACTGCACGTGGCGTTTTAAGGGGGGAAAGGGTGGTTAAGGTGCGGGTCCTCTTTGACGCGGGAAGTCATCGTTCCTTTGTTACTTCCAAAGCAGCTGGTCTCGCGAATCCCAGGGGTATAAGAAGGGAATTGTTAGGAATTAATACGTTCGGTCAAAAGTGCGTAAAAGCCGAGCACAGGGAAGTGGTTGAATTAAAGCTTGAACCTCTTAACGGAAATAAGGTTATCACACTGGAAGCATTTGTAGTGCCGGAAATATGTAGCATAGGAAATAGCCATGTAGAGATAGCACGGAGGGAGTATAAACATCTGGAAGGTATATGGTTTTCAGATGTTTCTAAGTCAGAAGATGAGTTAGAAGTAGATGTTCTGATAGGGGCAGACTACCTTTAGAGCTTTCAGACAGGGACAACCAAGAGAGGTAAATCAGGAGAACCTGTTGCTATAGAAACAGAATTAGGGTGGGTTTTATCAGGACCGCTGAGAGTACAAGACATTGAGAGAGCGGAGCCAGTCCAAGTGAATTTTGTAGCACAGAGATTGAGTAGTGAAGACAGTTTGGAGAGTAATGTGCAAAAATTATGGAGTTTTGAAGGGTTAGGCATTAGTGAGGAAGATAAGGTACATGAAGAGTTTTTAGATGAAATATCATTTACAGGAAGTAGATATTCAGTCAAACTGCCCTGGAGAGCCATAAGAAGTTGCCTGACAACTATGCAAATAGCTAAGTAGAATGAAGGGTCAGCTGCGACGAGAAAAGAGCCAGCATTGTTAGCAGAGTATGATTCTATCATCAGAGACCAGGTAGAGCGAGGGATAGTGGAGCCAGTATCTGCATTAGAGAAGGTTGAAAGGGTTCATTATTTACCACACCAGGCAGTTATTCGCAGGGAGGCAGTGACCACTAAACTCCGGATCGTCTATGACGCATCATCCAAGGAAGGTAAGTCTGGGACATCGCTTAACGACTGCCTACATGTTGGGCCTTCTCTCAATCCATTATTATACAGCATATTAATACGGTTCAGAGAAAATAGGATTGCTTTAGTTGGTGACATAGAAAAGGCATTTTTGAATGTTGAAGTAGATAAGGCGGATAGAGATTGTTTGAGATTTTTGTGGGTCAATGATATAGAAAGTGATAAGTTGGAGACAGTTGTTTATAGGTTTTGTAGAGTAGTTTTTGGAGTGAATGCATCACCATTTCTACTGAATGCAACCTTAAGGCATCATTTAACAAAGTATAACGAAATAGATGCTGCATTTGTAAGAAAGTTGCAGGAAAGTTTTTACGTTGACGACCTGGTCAGTGGTGAGAGTACGGTAGAGAAGACCTTTGAACTTTATGATAAGGCTAAGACAAGAATGGCACAAGGGGGTTTTAGATTAAGGAAGTGGTTGACCAACAGTGAGGTGTTAAGGAGTAAACTAGAGATTCACGAAAAAGATCAGGGTTCGTCAGAACAAAGCATCAATGATCAGGAAACATATGCTAGGTTATCTTTGGGAGCAGTAGGGGGTGAGTCAAAGGGCCATAAGGTTTTAGGGCAGGTGTGGGATAACCACAAGGACGAACTGAAATTTGAAATTTCCAAGGTGGGAGAAAAGGCAGAACGTTATCGCCAACAAAGCGGAACCTCCTGAGCATTTTAGCCAGTTTGTTCGATCCTCTAGGGATAATAAGTCCATTGATAGTTAGTGCCAAGATCTTATTCCAGGAGGTTTGTAATAGTAAGACGGGTTGGGACGACAGCTTTAAGGAAGAGCCTTTAAGAAAGTGGGAAATCTGGTATAGGGATTTGATTGAGACCAAGGAAATCACTATTCCTCGATGCATATACCAACATCCAGCGGAAGAGGTTTTAGGGTGCACATTACATGGTTTGGCGACGCTAGTAAGAAAGCATATTGTGCGGTAGTATATGTTGTTTATTATACAAATGTAGGAAGTTATGTCCGCATGTTAACATCAAAGGTAAGAGTAGCACCTCTTAAAACAACTAGCATTCCAAGGTTAGAGTTAATGTCTGCGAGGCTCTTAGCGCAGTTACTAAAGTCAGTGAAAGATTCATTAGAAAACCAGGTTAGTATAGATAATACGAAGTTGTGGCTTGATAGCATGACAGCACTCTACTGGATAATGAACAACGGTGAGTGGAAACAATTCGTCCGCCACAGAGTAAATGAAATCCTGAAATTAACAAACAAGGAGGATTGGGGACATTGTCCTGGGGTGGAAAATCCCGCGGATATAGGGTCTAGGGGTGTAGTTGCTTCACAATTGAAGGATAACAAGCTATGGTGGGTGGGGCCTGTGGCTTATTAGGTCTAAGGAGGAGTGGCCGAAATTTGAGGCTGCTGCCAAAACAAGTACGGTCTTAGAAGAAGAACGAAGTCTTCCGTAATGGTCGTAGCTAGTAGTAAAGAGTTAGCTAGTATAAGCAAAGTGATAAATCTGGAGGATTATGGACAGCGGAACGACTTTTCAGAGTAACAGCATGGGTACTTAGGTTTGGGTTCAATGCACGAGCAAGTCTAAGGGCATGGAAAAAGCGCTGTGGAGATTGACAGTAGAGGAGCTTGACGAGGCGGAAAATAGATGGATTAAACAGGCTCAGGCAGAGTTAAAGGAGGCTAAAAAGTACGCCCAGATTAGTAACAGTCTAGGCTTGATGGAGAAGGAGGTATCTAAGATGTAACGGTAGACTGCGTAATTCTGAGCTAGAGTACAACACGAAACACCCAATCATTATTCCCAAGGATAATAGATTAACTGAGCTGATTGTCAAAAATGTCACGGGAAGCACCATTGTGGTTAGGGCAACCTTGGGCAGGCTAAGGACAAATATTGGTCGGAGGGAAGGAAATGGTAAAGCGAGTTATAGGTAAATGCGTCACCTGTAAAAATTAGAAGGAAGGGCATATATGGGGGGAAGACAGATGCAGATTTTACCAGGCTTTCGAGTGAAGGAAGCTGCTCCCTTTTCTAATGTGGGAGTAGATTTTGCAGGTCCATTGTTTGTAGGTGTTGCACCAAGGCATCCAAGAAGGCGTATATCGCATTATTTTCCTGTGTGTGACCGAGCAATACATTTAGAGCTAGTGCGTGATTTGTCTGCGGAGACATTTCTGTGTTGCATGAGAAGATTTGCAGCGAGGAGAGGAATGCGAGCCTATAGTGTCAGGCAACCCAAGACGTTTAAGGCAGCAGAGAGAGCAGTAAAGAAGTTGTTTAATCAACCTAAAGTAAAAGCAGAATTATTAACGAAGCGAGTAACTTGGAAGGTTTAACTTAGAAAGATCACCTTGGTGGGGAGGTTTTTCGAGCGAATGGTTAGGAGTGTTAAACGATGCCTCAGGAAGGTTTTAGGCAATGCCAAATTAACAGTAGATGAACTTAACACAGTAGATAGAGGATAGAAGGCACATTAAATTCCAGACCATTGACAGACGAATATGAGATTCGAAGGCGATGTATTAACGCCATCACACTTAATTTACGGAAGAGCAATTAACTTCATACCACGGAGGGAGGTAGCTAGGGAGGAAAGTATGTGGGAAAGATTCAAATATATTACATTGAAATTACAACATTTCTGACCAGATGCAAGTGAGTATCTCATAGGGTTACGAGAATTTCATAAGTGGTAATCGAAAGGCAAGAAGTTTTGAAGGAGGGCGAAGTAGTTGTAGTTTATAGAAGGAGAGAAGCGAGGCAAGTGGAAACTAGGGAAGGTAGAACAGCTAATTTAGAAATGACAGAGGTTAGGGGAGCTAAGTTAAGAATAGCAGGAAAGGGTAAACCTGTTTACCTGAAAAGACCGGTGCAGAAACTTCACCCGTTGGAAATTCAAGCTCGACCGGGTGGGAACGGGACGGAAGGGAATTCCCCTTCAGGTGAGGCAAAGGGTTCCTTGCATGATCTGCATGAGCGTCCGAGACGAGCTGCTGCTGAGATTTCAAAAGCGAAGACAAGGACGATGCTTGATTCATAGACGTGTATGAATCAAGGTGGGTGGGATGTTGTAGGTCCCCGCGCAGCGCCGCCAGTTCCGCGTGCAGCAGTTACGTTAGCACTTTATGTAAATATAGTTTAGTTGTTTGTAAATACGTCAAAAGGACACATTGTTGATTCGGCACAAAGACACGTTGTAATGTAATATAGCACTATTAATTAACGCATGCATTGAAATTTGATTAGACTTTTGAGTCAGATCGTAGAGGAAGCATGAACTCACGCTGTAAATAGAATCTTGAAATAAACGATAGAATACAGTCCCTGAGTGGTTTTTTACGTGGACCAGTGTGCGCGGGATCGATTGGGGATTCTGCAAAACATATCTATAGATATTCGCAATATTGCTGTGACATTTCTTCATTTATTTTGTTGTATTTTGAGAACATGGCAATCATAAATGTACGTACATCAGTTGTGATATTGCTTCAGCTTTTACTTTTAATATATATATTCGCAATAAACTTATAAAGTATATATTTAGTTGTGACATTGCTTCAGACGTTCAGCTTTTATGTAAAGAACGGAGCAAAAATATATAAATACATAAACGTCACATTTTTTAACAGTTCGAGCATTTGCGCGGTTTGAGCCCTATAACTGGAAAACCGTAATCTAGTCCAGTTTTGTCCAGCATCTTCTCCCACATAACCACTGCAGGGCACTCTGCCGACTTTGATGATTTTAAAATTCTTTCTTCATGTTCTGACAAACATGAACTCATGATTCATGAAAGCCTCCTCATCTCCAAACTCAAACCCTCACTTAACATCCAGGGCAGTTCAATCCCACTTAATCTTCTGTAACGTGTTTTCATAGTTTTTGTATTGTGTTTATGTCCCTTCGTCTGTGCGGTTTTGTCATGTACTATCTTATACCTTCCTATCCGTCATTAATTTACATATGTAAATAGATTATATATATTCAAATCTCATGTAATTTTATATCACTTGTCTGAAGATGTCTTAGGTTAAAGACGAAACGTTACAAATATATTTACTTTTAAACTTTAAATTGTTTTGATGGCTTTCTTAAATGTTATATGTTGGGCTCTCATATTTATAATAAGAACCGGTTTGAGCCGTTTAGGCTATTCCAAGAGACTTCTAGGTTTATTATTGCGAAGCGTTCGCCCTACGGTGTCATATTCGAGTGTAAAGGAATGTTAAATAAGGTAATTTCCATTCGTACGAATGTTACCAATGGTAAGGTCATTTAGCGTGCATGCGTGAGACCGCGCTCAGCAAGAGACAATCGCAGCATGACACAATTGACGATACGAAAACTCTTACAACATTGGTACAAATCCCCTTTCACCATTGGTATACGTTCATGTTCGTATTCACAACACGAAAATATAAACTACCAATGATAAAATAACTTTGTCTATTGCAGTATTGGTATACTTGCTACAATATTGGACATGCGTGGGTGATTTAGCAACGATGCTTATATATATTAGCATGCATTTTAATTTCTTTGTTGTTGTTTCGTTGCTTCGCCAAATTTCCGGCGAAACTTTGCGAAAACCTTTTTTCGCACTGACTTTCCTTTCATATATTTCCAATAGATTCAATCTCGTAGCAATGTTGCTTGAAGATACTTGCAGAAACTGCAGCTTTTTATTGTTCGATTGCTTCACTTTATCTCTCCTCACGCCTGTTAAACTAAAAGCGTTCGTAGGTTTCATTTGTTTCACCGATAAGAGTCTCTTCAAATTTCTTTATAACTTTAGCTAAATCGTCTTTACCATTCCTAACCGTAGAATGCATTCTTGAAACATTCCCTGCGGTTTGGGTAATTACTGTCAAAAATAATGCGGTAAATAATGCGGCAGTATAGCATAAATCTCCCATCCTCGACGCAATTTTTTCCAGCTATAGTCGCCAAATTACCGACTTTCTTAAATTCTTAAGCCTATGCAGAATTATCCGCACATGCAGCCATAGTATTTCTAGAATATGAAATTTTCGCTTTTCCTTCGACTATCACGATCAGACATTGCTTAGTTCGACTGAATGTCTTACCTAGTAAAACTAAAACAACGCTGTTCACAATCCTACAACGGAAATCCATTCGGTGGGTTTAACATAATTACATTTTAAAATATAAGCTTTCTTATGTGAACTTCACAGCGTCTAAATTAACAGTGACTAAACATTACGTCTGAATCTGGCTAAAAACTTAACAAAAAGCTCGCCTTCCATGCATGATAAGTATCTCAACAGCTAGCAATCTAGTGTTTATTTAATATATTTGACCAACAAAAACCTGTCTGTAATAGTAACCCTGAATCTGACAAGAAGAATCTTGTCTACAATTTGATTTGCTCGTGTATGAAGAAACAGCCAACATTACACGAAAGACTGTTAATGTTGCACAAAATGACTCAGACATAACTGTGCATCTTGTTGATGTGTGTGTTTTACCTGAACACTGACATCATGCTTTCAGGCAGCATTTATAGCCATGGGTAAGCTAGTAAATTGTGTTTCCTATTAATAGTTTGAGTTATATAATTGTCTCGGTATATATTTTCGGTATTATCTTGAATTGATAATCAATTATTGATAAATATTTAAGGGTGTTGGTACGAGATTGTTGAAAAATTTAATATAAATTAATGATTTAACATACACTATAAAAACAATCAAATTAAAGTAATACCTTTTTATTCCAAGTACAACAGATCTGATATCAGAAATCTATTAAAATATCGTTTTACCAGAAGAAATATGACGAACTACAGCATTTGAATGTCATTTAAAGAAAAAAGAAGTACATTAAAATGATTGGTATTTCAATAGCGCTGAAAGAACTACAATAGCGCTGATTTAACATCAATTGTATTAGTGCGGAAGTTCAAAAACAACGCCTTATTATATATTCCGTAAAGTGAAAATCAATAGAGAAAAACGCAGAACAATTGCGATAACTTATTGATCATTAACATTTTCGGAACAACAATAACAATAAATCAAACGACATTTAGCGTAAAGAAATATTCATTAATGTAAAGGTGTACAAAGTAAATATTAGAATTCCCATTCTATAATATTTGTCTGTTCACACAACAGCAATATATGTGCAGCATGTTTTATCCCTAGATGTGTTCTCTTTCAAGTAGGTCTGCATTCATAAGTCTACCCCATGCTGTGTACATTTCGCAATGGTTAGGCCAGGGCGCTGTAGAATCGCCCTGGTGTTTCCAGTGTTTCCATAATCTAACCAGGGTGTTTTACAGCGCCGTGGTTAGGCAGTGCACATTCCGTTCAGTAGCTGCTATCAGAATTTGTTTTTGAAATTCAACGTTTTGAAGTGAACAACGTCTTCTCATCTGTACCTTTACAGCTATCTTTTGTTTGTAATTTATGTACATGTAATTTAGAGAGATGAGAGAACTTTGTGTAAATGAGTATTTCTTTACGCTAAATGTCGTTTGATTTATTGCTATTGTTATTCCGAAACTGTTAATGAACAATAAGTTAACGCAATTGTTCTGCGTTTTTCTCTATTGATATTCACTTTACGGAATATATAATAAGGTGTTGTTGTTGAACTTTCGCACTACTACAATTGATTTTCAATCAGCGCTATTGTAGTTCTTTCAGCGGTATTGAAATACCGATCATTTTAATGTTCCTCTCATTTCTTTAAATGACATTCAAATGCTGTAATTCGTTTGTTTTTTGACCGCATCATTCATAAATAACAATTATCAAATCAGTTAGTTTACTGTCTGTTTGATAAATTCAAATATTCCTTGGCGTGCAGCTGAAATTCCTCAGTTTTCCTGACATAAATTTTTAACTTTCACTGCACGGGGTAAGTTAAGACTGGTTTCCACTTACGCGTTTTTTATACCCACGGACTTCTAAGTTTATTATTGCGAAGCGTACGCAGGCGGTACGGTGTCATATTAGTATATTCGAGTGTAAAGGAATGTTATATAAGGTAATTTCCATTCGTACGAATGTTACCAATGGTAAGGTCATTTAGCGTGCATGCGTGAGACCGTGCTCAGTAGGAGACAATCGCAGCATGACACAATTGACGATACGAAAACTCTTACAACATTGGTACAAATCCCCTTTCACCATTGGTATACGTTCATGTTCGTATTCACAACACGAAAATATAAACTACCAATGATAAAATAACATTGTCTATTCCAGTATTGGTATACTTGCTACAATATTGGACATGCGCGGCTGATTTAGCAACGATGTTTATATATATTAGCATGCATTTTAATTTCTTTGTTGTTGTTTCGTTGCTTCGCCAAATTTCTGGCGAAACTTTGCAAAAATCTCTTTCGCACTGACTTTCCTTTTATATATTTCCAATAGATTCAATCTCGTAGCAATGTTGCTTGAAGATACTTGCAGAAACTGCAGCTTTATATTGTTCGATTGTTTCACCGTCACGCCTGTTAAACTAAAAGCGTTCGTAGGTTTCATTTGTTCCACCGATAAGAGCCTCTTCAAATTTCTTTATAACTTTAGCTAAATCGTCTTTACCATTCCTAACCGTAGAATGCATTCTTGAAACATTCCCTGCGGTTTGGGTAATTACTGTCAAAAATAATGCGGTAAATAATGCGGCAATATTGCATAAATCTCCAAATGCATCTTCGACGAAATTTTTTCTAGTTAGTCGCCAACTTACCGACTTTCTTAAATACTTAGGCCTATGCGGAATTATTCGCACAGCCATAGGATTTCTAGAATATAAAAATTTTCGCTTTGCGCTCGACTATCACGGTCAGACATTGCTTAGTTCGACTGAATGTCTTCCCGAGTAAAACTAAAACAACGCTGTTCACATTCCTACATCTGAAATCCATTCGGTTGTTTAACAAATTACATTTCAAAATATAAGCTTTCTCATGTGAACTTCACAGCTTCCGCGTCCGCTGACGTTATTATGTGGAACTTAGGTTTCGCGGTTGCTACTACGTGCTACCTCAAAACCTCCATTTCTTATGCTATATGATATTACACTATATTAACATTTACATAACAATCCTTTATTAACAATACATATAAAATTTACGACCATAACACTATATATTTGCGCATACTATGTAAATGACTGATTGACTGTTTTCTTATATGGTTGCTATACTCAACCATGCCTTAACCTAAATTCCGCAACAGTCATTAATATTTTTTTGTGCAACATATTATGCAGTTGGTGAGCCCCACTTAATAAAAAGCGAGTTTAAGATGCACCAAATCTACGACGCGGACGTGGCATGAAAATTGCTACTACTGTGTGTATAGACAGAGCCACTCCATCACTTCATATGCTCTACAAAGATTATATCATTACAATATACTGGAGTGCGGCAAGGATTGAAACAAAAACATTAGTGAGAAATTTGTGAGTTTTCAGCGTCGTAGCTGGAACCTTAATTGGGGGGGGGGGTTGGTGGTCGGGTATATTCATATATTTGTCTTATGATGACTGATTTCTTTCGTACGCTATTGTTCCTACGATATGCAAACATGATTATATGAATATAAGAAATAAGAGACTGAATGCATGGACATAATAAATATAACAGTTGTTGGCAGGCTGAGGATGGATTTTGTGTCTCACACAACTTTCATTCTGTGGATTTGAATTAAAATTATTTTTAAAAAAATCTGTCATGTGTGTGATTAGGACATTTCAGAAATACTTGTATTACAATAAATATAGCTTAATATTTTTGGTAATATAGAAGATATACGCCCAAGGAAAACTTTTTAGGGAAGTGATTTGAACTAAAAACTAGGTACTTGTACTTCTGGGGCCGGTTGTTCAAAAGCCGGTTAACGCTAACCCAGGGTTAAAAATGCCTAACCCAGGGTTAAATTTTACACCTTGGTTGATTTGCGTTGCACAAAGCTCGGTTAGCGTTAACCCTGGGTTAAAATTGATAAAAAAATTAACCCTGCTAGCTAGATGGGTTAACTTTTTAATCCTGGGTTAACTTCGTTTCAAAATGGATGAATAAGGAGCTGAAACACGTAAACACGTATAATTCGTCATGAATTAAACACTTTTGAAAGGTTTTACGAATAATTTCGACAGAAAAGAATTATTTAAGTTTGACTTCGTTCGATTTCAGCTGATGTATTGATTTATTTATCTTCGCTTCAATGCAATACACGATAAATGAATACAACCGTACAAATTGAAAGATCGTAATCGAAATATTTGTTTCGGATGCCAAAATTCGATTATTTTGATTGGCAGCAAGTGGTAAGGCTACGTTTGTTCCTGAATTTTGAATAATCCAAGAATGCCTGAAATTTTAAAATAGATTGTTTATTATATGCATTGCTTAATTTTGTTTCACATCGCGACATTGTTTATCATACAAAAAGGCCTTTCATTTCCAATCTTTCCAAAATTCCATGCACGGAAATTGCTGTTTAAAAAAAAGGCCCTTACACCCTGCCCTCACGGCATATAATCTTTCGACTGACAATATATCCTTGTCGGGTAAAGTTTTGACACTCGTTTATTGACCAATCGAAAACGTTCTTATATCCAATTTAGTCGTTAAAATACATTTAATCTTAGGTTAAATATTTAAACCCTAGGTTAACTAACCCTACCGCTAACCCAGCTTTGAACAACACAGTTTTAACGCAGGTTTAGCTAACCTAGGGTTAAGGATTTTAACCCAGGTTTAGCACTAACCCAGGGTTAAATTTAACCTGCTTTTGAACAACCGGCCCCAGGGATATAGCTAGAAGATTAATTGTGGGTGGGGGATTTATATATTCATGTTCAAATATGCAGCCCTGATGTAAATTGAAATATAAATTCTGCAAACGCATATGAATAGTAAATTCTTCATTTCATTTTGACTCTTCAGGTTTCAATTTCATACCAGGGCACATAATGACACAAGTGTAGAAGTAAGAATAATAGTTATTACCAATAAATTATTTATAATATATATCAAGAAAATCTATATTCCTCAGTGTGATAACATTTTTCAATATGACATTCTCAGAAGTAGATAAATGTTGCTATAAAACTTGATATTTTGATAGACATCTTGAAGTACTGGACTGGAAACTTGTAAATATAAGTAATATTTAACTAGTGAAATGACTAAGAGTGAAGCTTGAGTGAAACTCCTGAAAAACCACACATGTCATTAGTTTGTAATAACATAGCTGAGTTTCTCACTTGGATATTACTAAAGTAAGAATGGTTTTAATAATGATCATGAAATTTTGACTTGATACAGAAGTGTGTTGTTGTTGGGCAGAATGTAATTATTTTCAAAACTGATGCAATAACCAAGCAAGAAAGTAGAACTAATTCCTTTTTAATTTATTTAAACCAACCTAATACCCCAGGCTGTATAGTTACTGTACATGTCTGAATGTAAATATGTACACTGAGTCACTAACTAATAATAAATGCATCAATTCACTTGCATGATTAATACCTCTCATGATTGCTCTGATATTTGTATTTTTTATATTTATTGGTTAAACTCCCTTTCCCTAGAACTTAGATCATGAAATAGAACTTAGAAACTAGCTCAGGAAATATTTTGCTTCATTTGAAATGGCGAGGGGTTGCTGCATGCATGTATTTCTAGTATCAAATATAACATTGAATTTGACAAGAAGGCCATTGTCTTTATTTCAATTTCCTCATGTATGAAGAAAAAAAGAACATGACATGACACACAGTTACTGAGTTACACAAAATGACTGAGACATAACTACATATGCTTCATGTGTGGGTGAGTGTTCATCACAAGATGATAAACATTAAACAGTTCATCAAGTGTTGCTAATATATTGTTTTCTCTATTAAAAGTTTGAAATATTTATTATGAATTAATAATGACTTATTGATAAATATTTAATATTGTACTTACCAGTATATATTACAGTACAAACTACCAAGTCTGTGAGGGAATATTGCAAAATTTAATACCAAATTGCACAAATAAATATACACTATAAAAACAATCAAAACAAAGTAATACCTTTTTATTCCAAGTACAACAGATCTGATATCAGAAATCTATTAAACGACGATTTTACCAGAAGAAATATCAGGATTTATTTGGTATTTTTATCACAAAGATATTCCAGTGTTTGGATGAGCGAGTTTTGATTTTTCACCACAAAAATCACGTGACTGTCTGTGAAACAATTCAAGTATTCCTTGGCGTGCATAGGAAATTCCTCAGTTTTCCTCACATTTCAACCTTACGGGGGGTGAGTTAGTGTTCAGTGTTTCAGGATTAATTAGTCTTGGGATTAAGATTATCTTTGTTAATTGTTAGTATTGCTGATTTTCCCGGAAATATTTGTTCAACTTATACAGGGTGTCCGAAAAAAAAAGCAAACCACATAAATATGCAGAACATTAATACAGCTCTAAAGCGCAATAGATAAGCACTTCTGGGAATTGAAAATGGCTCTTAATCCTTCATTTACAATGCTAAAAGTAATTTAACTGAACTATGGTGCAAACCCCGAACACTATTAATATTCTTGCATATTTAAGTGGTTGCTTTTTTTTGGGACACCCTGTATATGATATACAAACAACATTTTTTTCTCCTGCGCATTAAATCACAAACTGAGTAGAGCCGCCAAGCACCCCAATAATTTCAAGAATTACTTTTCATGTTTCAAATCCAAATACCATGAAAACAAAGACAACAATTTTATCAAAGTTAGAGAGCTTCTCAACGTTTTGACCAGGAAAGTAACAGTGATGCCAGGAAGTATTTATTGTCTATTTTACGTAGTTGTGATTATGAACCACATTTAATGCAAAGTTGTTGGGTGAAATCACTACAGATGGCGACGAGGATCAACTGAGTATGAACTGAAAGTTTAAATAATATTCTGAATATGTCTAAAGGAGCGAAATCGGGAACTTCTAGCGGTACTGACGATATCAGCAATACGACAACAACAGTGATTGTGAATCGACAACTAAATGTGAAGCCATTTATAACTTCAAGCGACGTGAACGAAACAGCGGTTCGTTGGGCGAAGTGGAAAAAGGATATCGAGCGGCAATTTCGATTCTTCGGTTTAGCAGACCCAAGTATGAAGAGAGATGGCTTGATTATCTACGGCGGCCAATGCATTGCAGACTTAGAAGACTCGCTACCCGATTTAACACCTATTGAAGACGAAGATACTTATACCCAGCTAATTCGAAAGCTAGACAAATTTTCTACCAAGAAAGAATAAGGACTATGCTAGATTTCAATTTGGAAATCTTTCGCAACAAACAGACGAAAATATGGCTCAATATTACACAAGAATTCGTGAGACGGCGAAAAAATGTGAATTCGCTAACGAGGATGAAGCGGTGCGTGACCATCTCATAAAAACAATGACGAACAACAGACTTCGGGCTAAAACAATTCGCAATAATTGGACTTTGACACAAATTCTAGACGAAGCAGCGATTGACGAAGAATCAACATCTCAAGCCAATGAGATCCAGAAAAAATTGAAATCAGAAACAGAGTATAAAAGAGTCAATCAGATAATAAAAAAGGAGACGAG
Source organism: Dendronephthya gigantea (assembly GCF_004324835.1). Lineage (NCBI taxonomy): Eukaryota > Metazoa > Cnidaria > Anthozoa > Malacalcyonacea > Nephtheidae > Dendronephthya > Dendronephthya gigantea. Next base: position 65,713 of record NW_021163387.1, read on the forward strand.
ACAGAGTTTTGAAATATGCCAGCGATGTGGTTCGAAGCACGAAAGACGACAATGTAAGGCGTACGGAGCAGAATGTTACAAGTGTGGGAAACGGAACCATTTCGCGCGAATGTGTAAAAGCATCCAAAGCAAAAGACAGGAAGAAAACCAGGAGACGCGGGGACGTGGTGAGAAGCAAGATGTAAAGAACGGGAGAAAATATAACCAAGAAACAAGAAGGAATCGAAGTAAAAGCAAGGGTAGATTTAGTCGAAAGCGTATTCGCCACGTGGAAGTAAATAAAGACGATGAAGAAACTAGCAACAGCGATGATGACAGTACGGACGAAGATATCGAAAGAATTGTAAAGCATTTAAATATCCATCGTACAGCTAAAGAACGGGGCGAGAAGAACGAGTGTGCTATTACAATAAACGGAATGAAGATGATCGTTGAACCAGACACTGGTGCTGATGCAAATGTTATGGACGAATACCAATTTAAATCACTTCTACAACAAACACCAGAAGAAACAGAATTACGAAAGACAAAAATGAAGCTAAAAACATTAACAGAAGAATTACCAGTGATGGGTGAATGCAGCGTGACGATGGAAAATGAAACTCGGAAAGCGGAAGCTACGATTGCGGTTATTAAAGGGAAGATAGATTCATATCCGCTATTGGGAAGGAAAACCTTAGAAGATCTTGGTATGGTAAAATTTGATGCGACGGGCAGATTAAAAGAGCCAAATCGTGACCTGAAATCCATCAACCGGATCAACCATGAAAACAAAGAATTAGTCGAGATAATTGGTCAGCACGAAGAACGGTTTAAAGGAATTGGACAGGTGAAACGTGACGGTGAAGTCGTAGTAATAAATCTGCCGATGAAAGAAAATGTAGAACCGGTAGCACAGAAACCACGACGAGTACCCTATCATCTGGTGGAACCACTACGAAAAAGAATTGACGAGTTCGTAGAGTATGGAATTATGGAGAAAGTACCAGAATGCGAATCAATTAGTTGGTGTTCACCTCTTGTGGTACAACCTAAGCCCAACAATCCGAGCGATATCAGAGTCAGCCTGGACCTCCGTGTACTTAATAAGTCGATGGAGCGTACCCAACAAGTTCAGGCTCCTATCACAGAAGATTTCATTACCACCTTCAAGGACTGTACAATATTTAGCAAGCTAGATATGAATCATGGTTATCATCAGTTTACCCTCGATGAGCAATCCAGAAAGCTGATGACATTCTCGACACCGTGGGGTAACTATCGATACCAACGATTGGCGTTCGGAGGTATTAATAGCCAAGATCTGTTCGATGCAGAGATGAGCAAAATTATTTCTGGAATACCAAGAGTGCTGAATAACAGAGATGACATCATGGTGGGCGGAATCGATTGGGAAGACCATAACAAGAATCTAGCAACTTTACTTCAGAGACTGGAGTTACATAACATCACCTTACGAAAGGAGAAATGCGAATTTGGAAGATCGGAGATCGAGTTTCATGGCCATTTATTTACGAAGGATGGACTGAAACCAAGCCCAAATAAAGTGGAAGCGGTGCAAGAGTGTAGTCCACCTAAATCAAAAGAAGAAGTAGTATCGTTTGTACAAATGTTGGCTTATTTGTCTCGGTACATAAGTAACTTTTCCCGAAGATGCGAGCCACTGAGAAGGATCACTAAAGATAACCAAAAGTTTTTTGGACGCAAGAGCAACAAGAAGCCTTTGAAGATTTAAAGAAAGCTATTATTACGGCTCCAGTATTGATTCCATTTCGACCAGAACGAGACACTCGTGTGATATGCGATGGAAGTCCGATAGGATTGGGAGGAGGTCTCTTTCAGAAAACAGAGAAGGGGTATCAACCAGTTCATTATGTAAGTCGAACACTTACAGACGTAGAGAAGAGATACTCGCAGATTGAACGTGAAGCTTTAGCAGCAGAATTTACCACCAGCAGACTACGTATGTATTTACTCGGAGCGAAGCACTTCGAACTAGTAACTGACCACAAACCACTCCTTCCAATGTTTAACAAACCTAAAGCCAAATTACCACCACGGATAGAAAGAATGATTATGAAGATGCAGAATCTTGATTTCACAGCAGTCTATGCACCTGGAAAAACGAACATGACAGACTATCTTTCGAGACATCCACTACCAGAAACAGTTGAGACGAGTCATGAGAACCATGTGAAAGCAGTCATCGAAATTCACCATGCCATTATGTTAGAAACAATTAGGACGGCAACAAAGGAAGATTCAGTTCTTCAAAAAGTGAAAGAAGCGTTAATTAGTGGAAGATGGAACAAGATTTCACCAGAGTTAGCACCTTACTACGAGCTAAGAGCAGAGATATACGTGGCAGAAGGAGTAATACTGAGAAACGATCGAATAATTCCACCTGAAAGCTTACGAGAAAAAATTATTCGTACGGCACACAGTCAGGGACACTTGGGAATCACAAAAACAAAGGCGATGATCAGGAAGAAATATTGGTTTCCGGCGATGAATCAGCGTATCGAAAACACCGTTCGGGACTGTTTTAGCTGCCAGATCTCTACAAATACACACCACACGGAACCGGCAAAGATGACGGAACTGCCAGAAAGACCGTGGGATACAGTTGAGATGGATTTTTGCGGTCCGTTCCCAAATGGTGAATATGCGTTAGTTGTTACGGATCAGTACTCAAGATATCCGGAAGTGGAGTTCGTAAGATCAACCTCGCATATATCGGTTCAGAAGAAACTGAAGAAGATATTTTCAACGTATGGAATACCAAAGAGAGTTCAAACTGATAATGGACCTCCATTCAATTCAAATGATTTCCAACGATTTGCTGAGGTGACGGGGTTTCGGCATAAGAAGATTACACCCAGACATCCTAAAGCTCAAGGACAAGTTGAAGGGTTTAATAAGCTCGTGAATAAGACAGCAAGTATAGCATCTCAAGAGGGTTTGGATCTACACGAGGCAACCTACGATATGCTTCAAGCGTACAGATCAACGCCACATCCAGCTACTAAAGCTACTCCCTATGAATTATTGATGAACAGACAAGTGCGAACAAAATTGGATCACTTTCCTGTAGAATTATCTCCGAAAGATAAAGAAACACGAGAGTTGGACGCAAGTTACAAGAAGAAAGTGAAGCTGTATCATGATAAACGACATAATTCCAAACGGCACATATTTCAAATTGGAAACGCAGTTGTTCTAAAGAGAGAGAAGAAGAGAAAAACGGAGACTATATATGAACCATACATATACATCATTACAGATATCAAGGGATCTACAATATTTGCAAGAAGAATAACTGATGGTAAAACGGTGTGCAGAGACTCATCCAGATTTAAACGGTTAAATGGAAGAAGCGACAAAGACAAAGAAGAAAAGAAGATGGAAGAATTAAAGAAAGGTGAATCACAAGTACCACCATCATTCACTCTGAGAGACAAGAAGATAATTAACAATGAAGAAAATGAAGATCAAGAATTAATTAACAACGAAGTAAGATATGATGTAGAGGACACTAATCAAGAGGTAAATCCACCAATTAGAAGATCGACACGAAAACGTATTTCAATATTTGAGAAACAATTAAGAGATTATACTCAGTGAACTTATAAGAAACTCATTAGAACGGTTTTAGAAAACTAGAAAATACAATAGAAAAAACTGATTAAAACAATAGATTAGAGTATATGGAAGTAACAATATTATATGGTAGATTATAAAGTTGGTTACATAGGCATAGATATTAATATTTGTAGAATTAGGAATAAGGAATTTATAAATTGGTTAGCAATATTTAAGGAACTGGAAAAAGGAGGATTGTAGTATATGAATTATAATAATTGTATGCATGATCACATATGGTAATTATTAGATCTGTATTTAAGTAGGGGTGTGGATAATGTGAATAGATTCATTCGACAAGTAAGCAATACGAGTGTGCTTGGTTTATCACTATAACGTTAGACGGTCACTACACTTGTATTACAATAAATATAGCTTAGGATATTTCAGAAATACTTCTATTACAATAAATATAGCTTTAGGGAAGTGATTTGTACTAAAAACTCTGCAAAAGTACTTGTAAATTAGGGATATAGCTAGAAGATTAATTGTGGGTGGGGGGATTTATATATTCATGTTCAAATAAGCGTCCCTGATGTAAATTGAAATATAAACTCTGCAAACGCATATGAATAGTAAATTCTTCATTTCATTTTGACTCTTCGGGCTTCAATTTCATACCAGGGCACATGATGACACAAGTGTAGAAGTCAGAATAATAGTTATTACGAATAAATTATTTATAATATATATCAAGAAAATCTATATTCCTCAGTATGATAACATTTTTCAATATGACATTCTCAGAAGTAGATAAATGTTGCTATAAAACTTGATACTTTGACCTCTCAGACATCTTGAATACTGGACTGGAAACTTGTAAATATAAGTAATATTTAACTAGTGAAATTACTAAGGGTGAAGCTTGAGTGAAACTCCTGAAAAACCACACATGTCATTAGTTTGTAATAACATAGCTGAGTTTCTCATTTGGATATTACTAAAGTAAGAATGGTATTAATAATGATCATGAAATTTTGATTTGATCAAGACAGAAGTGTGTTGTTGTTGGGCAGAATGTAATTATTTTCAAAATTGATCCAATAACCTAGTAAGAACAAGTAGAACTAATTCCTTTTAAATTTATTTAAACCAACCTAATACCCCAGGCTGTATAGTTACTGTACATGTCTGAATATAAATACGTACACTGAGTCACTGACTTATAATAAATGCATCAATTCACACTTGCACGATTAATACCTCTCATTATTGCTCTCATATTTGTATTTTTTATATTTATTAGTTAAACTCCCTTTCCCTAGAACTTAGATCACGAAATAGAAATCAGAAACAAGCTCAGGAAATATTTTGCTTCATTTGAAATGGCGAAGGGTTGCTGCATGCATGTATTTCTAGTAACAATATAACATTGAATTTGACAAGAAGAACATTATCTTTATTTCAATTTCCTCATGTATGGAGAAAAAACAAACATTACATGACACAAAGTTACACAAAATGACTGAGACATAACTATGCTTCATGGGTGGGTGAGTGTTCATCACAAGATGATAAATATTAAACAGTTCATCAAGTGTTGCTAATATATTGTTTTTGCTATCACAAGTTTGAAATATTTATTATGAATTGATAATGACTTATTGATAAATATTTAATGTTGTAGTTACCAGTATATATTACAGTACAAACTACCAAGTCTGTGGGGGAATATTGCAAAATTTAATACCAAATTGCACAAATAAACATACACTATAAAAACAATCAAAACAAAGTAATACCTTTTTATTCCAAGTACAACAGATCTGATATCAGAAATCTATTAAACGATGATTTTACCAGAAGAAATATCAGGATTTATTTGGTATTTTTATCACAAAGATATTCCAGTGTTTGGATGTGCGAGTTTTGATTTTTCACCACAAAAATCACGTGACTGTCTGTGAAACAATTCAAGTATTCCTTGGCGTGCATAGGAAATTCCTCAGTTTTCCTGACATTTTAACCTTACGGGGAGTGAGTTAGTGTTCAGTGTTTCAGGATTAATTAGTCTTGGGATTAAGATTATCTTTGTTAATTGTTAGTATTGCTGATTTTCCCGGAAATATTTGTTCAACTTATACAGGGTGTCCGAAAAAAAAAGCAAACCACATAAATATGCAGAACATTAATACAGCTCTAAAGCGCAATAGATAAGCACTTCTGGGAATTGAAAATGGCTCTTAATCCTTCATTTACAATGCTAAAAGTAATTTAACTGAACTATGGTGCAAACCCCGAACACTATTAATATTCTTGCATATTTAAGTGGTTGCTTTTTTTTGGGACACCCTGTATATGATATACAAACAACATTTTTTTCTCCTGCGCATTAAATCACAAACTGAGTAGAGCCGCCAAGCACCCCAATAATTTCAAGAATTACTTTTCATGTTTCAAATCCAAATACCATGAAAACAAAGACAACAATTTTATCAAAGTTAGAGAGCTTCTCAACGTTTTGACCAGGAAAGTAACAGTGATGCCAGGAAGTATTTATTGTCTATTTTACGTAGTTGTGATTATGAACCACATTTAATGCAAAGTTGTTGGGTGAAATCACTACAGATGGCGACGAGGATCAACTGAGTATGAACTGAAAGTTTAAATAATATTCTGAATATGTCTAAAGGAGCGAAATCGGGAACTTCTAGCGGTACTGACGATATCAGCAATACGACAACAACAGTGATTGTGAATCGACAACTAAATGTGAAGCCATTTATAACTTCAAGCGACGTGAACGAAACAGCGGTTCGTTGGGCGAAGTGGAAAAAGGATATCGAGCGGCAATTTCGATTCTTCGGTTTAGCAGACCCAAGTATGAAGAGAGATGGCTTGATTATCTACGGCGGCCAATGCATTGCAGACTTAGAAGACTCGCTACCCGATTTAACACCTATTGAAGACGAAGATACTTATACCCAGCTAATTCGAAAGCTAGACAAACATTTTCTACCAAGAAAGAATAAGGACTATGCTAGATTTCAATTTGGAAATCTTTCGCAACAAACAGACGAAAATATGGCTCAATATTACACAAGAATTCGTGAGACGGCGAAAAAATGTGAATTCGCTAACGAGGATGAAGCGGTGCGTGACCATCTCATAAAAACAATGACGAACAACAGACTTCGGGCTAAAACAATTCGCAATAATTGGACTTTGACACAAATTCTAGACGAAGCAGCGATTGACGAAGAATCAACATCTCAAGCCAATGAGATCCAGAAAAAATTGAAATCAGAAACAGAGTATAAAAGAGTCAATCAGATAATAAAAAAGGAGACGAGACAGAGTTTTGAAATATGCCAGCGATGTGGTTCGAAGCACGAAAGACGACAATGTAAGGCGTACGGAGCAGAATGTTACAAGTGTGGGAAACGGAACCATTTCGCGCGAATGTGTAAAAGCATCCAAAGCAAAAGACAGGAAGAAAACCAGGAGACGCGGGGACGTGGTGAGAAGCAAGATGTAAAGAACGGGAGAAAATATAACCAAGAAACAAGAAGGAATCGAAGTAAAAGCAAGGGTAGATTTAGTCGAAAGCGTATTCGCCACGTGGAAGTAAATAAAGACGATGAAGAAACTAGCAACAGCGATGATGACAGTACGGACGAAGATATCGAAAGAATTGTAAAGCATTTAAATATCCATCGTACAGCTAAAGAACGGGGCGAGAAGAACGAGTGTGCTATTACAATAAACGGAATGAAGATGATCGTTGAACCAGACACTGGTGCTGATGCAAATGTTATGGACGAATACCAATTTAAATCACTTCTACAACAAACACCAGAAGAAACAGAATTACGAAAGACAAAAATGAAGCTAAAAACATTAACAGAAGAATTACCAGTGATGGGTGAATGCAGCGTGACGATGGAAAATGAAACTCGGAAAGCGGAAGCTACGATTGCGGTTATTAAAGGGAAGATAGATTCATATCCGCTATTGGGAAGGAAAACCTTAGAAGATCTTGGTATGGTAAAATTTGATGCGACGGGCAGATTAAAAGAGCCAAATCGTGACCTGAAATCCATCAACCGGATCAACCATGAAAACAAAGAATTAGTCGAGATAATTGGTCAGCACGAAGAACGGTTTAAAGGAATTGGACAGGTGAAACGTGACGGTGAAGTCGTAGTAATAAATCTGCCGATGAAAGAAAATGTAGAACCGGTAGCACAGAAACCACGACGAGTACCCTATCATCTGGTGGAACCACTACGAAAAAGAATTGACGAGTTCGTAGAGTATGGAATTATGGAGAAAGTACCAGAATGCGAATCAATTAGTTGGTGTTCACCTCTTGTGGTACAACCTAAGCCCAACAATCCGAGCGATATCAGAGTCAGCCTGGACCTCCGTGTACTTAATAAGTCGATGGAGCGTACCCAACAAGTTCAGGCTCCTATCACAGAAGATTTCATTACCACCTTCAAGGACTGTACAATATTTAGCAAGCTAGATATGAATCATGGTTATCATCAGTTTACCCTCGATGAGCAATCCAGAAAGCTGATGACATTCTCGACACCGTGGGGTAACTATCGATACCAACGATTGGCGTTCGGAGGTATTAATAGCCAAGATCTGTTCGATGCAGAGATGAGCAAAATTATTTCTGGAATACCAAGAGTGCTGAATAACAGAGATGACATCATGGTGGGCGGAATCGATTGGGAAGACCATAACAAGAATCTAGCAACTTTACTTCAGAGACTGGAGTTACATAACATCACCTTACGAAAGGAGAAATGCGAATTTGGAAGATCGGAGATCGAGTTTCATGGCCATTTATTTACGAAGGATGGACTGAAACCAAGCCCAAATAAAGTGGAAGCGGTGCAAGAGTGTAGTCCACCTAAATCAAAAGAAGAAGTAGTATCGTTTGTACAAATGTTGGCTTATTTGTCTCGGTACATAAGTAACTTTTCCCGAAGATGCGAGCCACTGAGAAGGATCACTAAAGATAACCAAAAGTTTGTTTGGACGCAAGAGCAACAAGAAGCCTTTGAAGATTTAAAGAAAGCTATTATTACGGCTCCAGTATTGATTCCATTTCGACCAGAACGAGACACTCGTGTGATATGCGATGGAAGTCCGATAGGATTGGGAGGAGGTCTCTTTCAGAAAACAGAGAAGGGGTATCAACCAGTTCATTATGTAAGTCGAACACTTACAGACGTAGAGAAGAGATACTCGCAGATTGAACGTGAAGCTTTAGCAGCAGAATTTACCACCAGCAGACTACGTATGTATTTACTCGGAGCGAAGCACTTCGAACTAGTAACTGACCACAAACCACTCCTTCCAATGTTTAACAAACCTAAAGCCAAATTACCACCACGGATAGAAAGAATGATTATGAAGATGCAGAATCTTGATTTCACAGCAGTCTATGCACCTGGAAAAACGAACATGACAGACTATCTTTCGAGACATCCACTACCAGAAACAGTTGAGACGAGTCATGAGAACCATGTGAAAGCAGTCATCGAAATTCACCATGCCATTATGTTAGAAACAATTAGGACGGCAACAAAGGAAGATTCAGTTCTTCAAAAAGTGAAAGAAGCGTTAATTAGTGGAAGATGGAACAAGATTTCACCAGAGTTAGCACCTTACTACGAGCTAAGAGCAGAGATATACGTGGCAGAAGGAGTAATACTGAGAAACGATCGAATAATTCCACCTGAAAGCTTACGAGAAAAAATTATTCGTACGGCACACAGTCAGGGACACTTGGGAATCACAAAAACAAAGGCGATGATCAGGAAGAAATATTGGTTTCCGGCGATGAATCAGCGTATCGAAAACACCGTTCGGGACTGTTTTAGCTGCCAGATCTCTACAAATACACACCACACGGAACCGGCAAAGATGACGGAACTGCCAGAAAGACCGTGGGATACAGTTGAGATGGATTTTTGCGGTCCGTTCCCAAATGGTGAATATGCGTTAGTTGTTACGGATCAGTACTCAAGATATCCGGAAGTGGAGTTCGTAAGATCAACCTCGCATATATCGGTTCAGAAGAAACTGAAGAAGATATTTTCAACGTATGGAATACCAAAGAGAGTTCAAACTGATAATGGACCTCCATTCAATTCAAATGATTTCCAACGATTTGCTGAGGTGACGGGGTTTCGGCATAAGAAGATTACACCCAGACATCCTAAAGCTCAAGGACAAGTTGAAGGGTTTAATAAGCTCGTGAATAAGACAGCAAGTATAGCATCTCAAGAGGGTTTGGATCTACACGAGGCAACCTACGATATGCTTCAAGCGTACAGATCAACGCCACATCCAGCTACTAAAGCTACTCCCTATGAATTATTGATGAACAGACAAGTGCGAACAAAATTGGATCACTTTCCTGTAGAATTATCTCCGAAAGATAAAGAAACACGAGAGTTGGACGCAAGTTACAAGAAGAAAGTGAAGCTGTATCATGATAAACGACATAATTCCAAACGGCACATATTTCAAATTGGAAACGCAGTTGTTCTAAAGAGAGAGAAGAAGAGAAAAACGGAGACTATATATGAACCATACATATACATCATTACAGATATCAAGGGATCTACAATATTTGCAAGAAGAATAACTGATGGTAAAACGGTGTGCAGAGACTCATCCAGATTTAAACGGTTAAATGGAAGAAGCGACAAAGACAAAGAAGAAAAGAAGATGGAAGAATTAAAGAAAGGTGATCACAAGTACCACCATCATTCACTCTGAGAGACAAGAAGATAATTAACAATGAAGAAAATGAAGATCAAGAATTAATTAACAACGAAGTAAGATATGAGTAGAGGACACTAATCAAGAGGTAAATCCACCATTAGAAGATCGACACGAAAACGTATTTCAATATTTGAGAAACAATTAAGAGATTATACTCAGTGAACTTATAAGAAACTCATAGAACGGTTTTAGAAAACTAGAAAACAACAATAGAAAAAACTGATTAAAACAATAGATTAGAGTATATGGAAGTAACAATATTATATGGTAGATTATAAAGTTGGTTACATAGGCATAGATATTAATATTTGTAGAATTAGGAATAAGGAATTTATAAATTGGTTAGCAATATTTAAGGAACTGGAAAAAGGAGGATTGTAGTATATGAATTATAATAATTGTATGCATGATCACATATGGTAATTATTAGATCTGTATTTAAGTAGGGGTGTGGATAATGTGAATAGATTCATTCGACAAGTAAGCAATACGAGTGTGCTTGGTTTATCACTATAACGTTAGACGGTCACTACACTTGTATTACAATAATATAGCTTAGGATATTTCAGAAATACTTCTATTACAATAAATATAGCTTTAGGGAAGTGATTTGTACTAAAAACTCTGCAAAAGTACTTGTAATTAGGGATATAGCTAGAAGATTAATTGTGGGTGGGGGGATTTATATATTCATGTTCAAATAAGCGTCCCTGATGTAAATTGAAATATAAACTCTGCAAACGCATATGAATAGTAAATTCTTCATTTCATTTTGACTCTTCGGGCTTCAATTTCATACCAGGGCACATGATGACACAAGTGTAGAAGTCAGAATAATAGTTATTACGAATAAATTATTTATATATATATCAAGAAAATCTATATTCCTCAGTATGATAACATTTTTCAATATGACATTCTCAGAAGTAGATAAATGTTGCTATAAAACTTGATACTTTGACCTCTCAGACATCTTGAATACTGGACTGGAAACTTGTAAATATAAGTAATATTTAACTAGTGAAATTACTAAGGTGAAGCTTGAGTGAAACTCCTGAAAACACACACATGTCATTAGTTTGTAATAACATAGCTGAGTTTCTCATTTGGATATTACTAAAGTAAGAATGGTATTAATAATGATCATGAAATTTTGATTTGATCAAGCAGAAGTGTGTTGTTGTTGGCAGAATGTAATTATTTTCAAAATTGATCCAATAACCTAGTAAGAACAAGTAGAACTAATTCCTTTTAAATTTATTTAAACCAACCTAATACCCCAGGCTGTATAGTTACTGTACATGTCTGAATATAAATACGTACACTGAGTCACTGACTTATAATAAATGCATCAATTCACACTTGCACGATTAATACCTCTCATTATTGCTCTCATATTTGTATTTTTATATTTATTAGTTAACTCCCTTTCCCTAGAACTTAGATCACGAAATAGAAATCAGAAACAAGCTCAGGAAATATTTTGCTTCATTTGAAATGGCGAAGGGTTGCTGCATGCATGTATTTCTAGTAACAATATAACATTGAATTTGACAAGAAGAACATTATCTTTATTTCAATTTCCTCATGTATGGAGAAAAAACAAACATTACATGACACAAAGTTACACAAAATGACTGAGACATAACTATGCTTCATGGGTGGGTGAGTGTTCATCACAAGATGATAAATATTAAACAGTTCATCAAGTGTTGCTAATATATTGTTTTGCTATCACAGTTTGAAATATTTATTATGAATTGATAATGACTTATTGATAAATATTTAATGTTGTAGTTACCAGTATATATTACAGTACAAACTACCAAGTCTGTGGGGGAATATTGCAAAATTTAATACCAAATTGCACAAATAAACATACACTATAAAAACAATCAAAACAAAGTAATACCTTTTTATTCCAAGTACAACAGATCTGATATCAGAAATCTATTAAACGATGATTTTACCAGAAGAAATATCAGGATTTATTTGGTATTTTTATCACAAAGATATTCCAGTGTTTGGATGTGCGAGTTTTGATTTTTCCACAAAATCACGTGACTGTCTGTGAAACAATTCAAGTATTCCTTGGCGTGCATAGGAAATTCCTCAGTTTTCCTGACATTTTAACCTTACGGGGAGTGAGTTAGTGTTCAGTGTTTCAGGATTAATTAGTCTTGGGATTAAGATTATCTTTGTTAATTGTTAGTATTGCTGATTTTCCCGGAAATATTTGTTCAACTTATACAGGGTGTCCGAAAAAAAAAGCAAACCACATAAATATGCAGAACATTAATACAGCTCTAAAGCGCAATAGATAAGCACTTCTGGGAATTGAAATGGCTCTTAATCCTTCATTTACAATGCTAAAAGTAATTTAACTGAACTATGGTGCAAACCCCGAACACTATTAATATTCTTGCATATTTAAGTGGTTGCTTTTTTTTGGGACACCCTGTATATGATATACAAACAACATTTTTTTCTCCTGCGCATTAAATCACAAACTGAGTAGAGCCGCCAAGCACCCAATTTTCAAGAATTACTTTTCATGTTTCAAATCCAAATACCATGAAAACAAAGACAACAATTTTATCAAAGTTAGAGAGCTTCTCAACGTTTTGACCAGGAAAGTACAGTGATGCCAGGAAGTATTTATTGTCTATTTTACGTAGTTGTGATTATGAACCACATTTAATGCAAAGTTGTTGGGTGAATCACTACAGATGGCGACGAGGATCAACTGAGTATGAACTGAAGTTTAAAATAATATTCTGAATATGTCTAAAGGAGCGAAATCGGGAACTTCTAGCGGTACTGACGATATCAGCAATACGACAACAACAGTGATTGTGAATCGACAACTAAATGTGAAGCCATTTATAACTTCAAGCGACGTGAACGAAACAGCGGTTCGTTGGGCGAAGTGGAAAAAGGATATCGAGCGGCAATTTCGATTCTTCGGTTTAGCAGACCCAAGTATGAAGAGATGGCTTGATTATCTACGGCGGCCAATGCATTGCAGACTTAGAAGACTCGCTACCCGATTTAACACCTATTGAAGACGAAGATACTTATACCAGCTAATTCGAAAGCTAGACAACATTTTCTACCAAGAAAGAATAAGGACTATGCTAGATTTCAATTTGGAAATCTTTCGCAACAAACAGACGAAATATGGCTCAATATTACACAAGTTCGTGAGACGGCGAAAAAATGTGAATTCGCTAACGAGGATGAAGCGGTGCGTGACCATCTCATAAAAACAATGACGAACAACAGACTTCGGGCTAAAACAATTCGCAATAATTGGACTTTGACACAAATTCTAGACGAAGCAGCGATTGACGAAGAATCAACATCTCAAGCCAATGAGATCCAGAAAAAATTGAAATCAGAAACAGAGTATAAAAGAGTCAATCAGATAATAAAAAAGGAGACGAGACAGAGTTTTGAAATATGCCAGCGATGTGGTTCGAAGCACGAAAGACGACAATGTAAGGCGTACGGAGCAGAATGTTACAAGTGTGGGAAACGGAACCATTTCGCGCGAATGTGTAAAAGCATCCAAAGCAAAAGACAGGAAGAAAACCAGGAGACGCGGGGACGTGGTGAGAAGCAAGATGTAAAGAACGGGAGAAATATAACCAAGAAACAAGAAGGAATCGAAGTAAAAGCAAGGGTAGATTTAGTCGAAAGCGTATTCGCCACGTGGAAGTAAATAAAGACGATGAAGAAACTAGCAACAGCGATGATGACAGTACGGACGAAGATATCGAAAGAATTGTAAAGCATTTAAATATCCATCGTACAGCTAAGAACGGGCGAGAAGAACGAGTGTGCTATTACAATAAACGGAATGAAGATGATCGTTGAACCAGACACTGGTGCTGATGCAAATGTTATGGACGAATACCAATTTAAATCACTTCTACAACAACAGAAGAAACAGAATTACGAAAGACAAAAATGAAGCTAAAAACATTAACAGAATTACCAGTGATGGGTGAATGCAGCGTGACGATGGAAAATGAAACTCGGAAAGCGGAAGCTACGATTGCGGTTATTAAAGGGAAGATAGATTCATATCCGCTATTGGGAAGGAAACCTTAGAAGATCTTGGTATGGTAAATTTGATGCGACGGGCAGATTAAAAGAGCCAAATCGTGACCTGAAATCCATCAACCGGATCAACCATGAAACAAAGAATTAGTCGAGATAATTGGTCAGCACGAAGAACGGTTTAAAGGAATTGGACAGGTGAAACGTGACGGTGAAGTCGTAGTAATAAATCTGCCGATGAAAGAAAATGTAGAACCGGTAGCACAGAAACCACGACGAGTACCCTATCATCTGGTGGAACCACTACGAAAAAGAATTGACGAGTTCGTAGAGTATGGAATTATGAGAAAGTCCAGAATGCGAATCAATTAGTTGGTGTTCACCTCTTGTGGTACAACCTAAGCCCAACAATCCGAGCGATATCAGAGTCAGCCTGGACCTCCGTGTACTTAATAAGTCGATGGAGCGTACCCAACAAGTTCAGGCTCCTATCACAGAAGATTTCATTACCACCTTCAAGGACTGTACAATATTTAGCAAGCTAGATATGAATCATGGTTATCATCAGTTTACCCTCGATGAGCAATCCAGAAAGCTGATGACATTCTCGACCGTGGGGTAACTATCGATACCAACGATTGGCGTTCGGAGGTATTAATAGCCAAGATCTGTTCGATGCAGAGATGAGCAAAATTATTTCTGGAATACCAAGAGTGCTGAATAACAGAGATGACATCATGGGGCGGAATCGATTGGGAAGACCATAACAAGAATCTAGCAACTTTACTTCAGAGACTGGAGTTACATAACATCACCTTACGAAAGGAGAAATGCGAATTTGGAAGATCGGAGATCGAGTTTCATGGCCATTTATTTACGAAGGATGGACTGAAACCAAGCCAAATAAAGTGGAAGCGGTGCAAGAGTGTAGTCCACCTAAATCAAAAGAAGAAGTAGTATCGTTTGTACAAATGTTGGCTTATTTGTCTCGGTACATAAGTAACTTTTCCCGAAGATGCGAGCCACTGAGAAGGATCACTAAAGATAACCAAAGTTTGTTTGGACGCAAGAGCAACAAGAAGCCTTTGAAGATTTAAAGAAAGCTATTATTACGGCTCCAGTATTGATTCCATTTCGACCAGAACGAGACACTCGTGTGATATGCGATGGAAGTCCGATAGGATTGGGAGGAGGTCTCTTTCAGAAAACAGAGAAGGGTATCAACCAGTTCATTATGTAAGTCGAACACTTACAGACGTAGAGAAGAGATACTCGCAGATTGAACGTGAAGCTTTAGCAGCAGAATTTACCACCAGCAGACTACGTATGTATTTACTCGGAGCGAAGCACTTCGAACTAGTAACTGACCACAACCACTCCTTCCAATGTTTAACAAACCTAAAGCCAAATTACCACCACGGATAGAAAGAATGATTATGAAGATGCAGAATCTTGATTTCACAGCAGTCTATGCACCTGGAAAACGAACATGACAGACTATCTTTCGAGACATCCACTACCAGAAACAGTTGAGACGAGTCATGAGAACCATGTGAAAGCAGTCATCGAAATTCACCATGCCATTATGTTGAAACAATTAGGACGGCAACAAAGAAGATTCAGTTCTTCAAAAAGTGAAAGAAGCGTTAATTAGTGGAAGATGGAACAAATTTCACCAGAGTTAGCACCTTACTACGAGCTAAGAGCAGAGATATACGTGGCAGAAGGAGTAATACTGAGAAACGATCGAATAATTCCACCTGAAAGCTTACGAGAAAAAATTATTCGTACGGCACACAGTCAGGGACACTTGGGAATCACAAAACAAAGGCGATGATCAGGAAGATATTGGTTTCCGGCGATGAATCAGCGTATCGAAAACACCGTTCGGGACTGTTTTAGCTGCCAGATCTCTACAAATACACACCACACGGAACCGGCAAAGATGACGGAACTGCCAGAAAGACCGTGGGATACAGTTGAGATGGATTTTTGCGGTCCGTTCCCAAATGGTGAATATGCGTTAGTTGTTACGGATCAGTACTCAAGATATCCGGAAGTGGAGTTCGTAAGATCAACCTCGCATATATCGGTTCAGAAGAACTGAAGAAGATATTTTCAACGTATGGAATACCAAAGAGAGTTCAAACTGATGGACCTCCATTCAATTCAAATGATTTCCAACGATTTGCTGAGGTGACGGGGTTTCGGCATAAGAAGATTACACCCAGACATCCTAAAGCTCAAGGACAAGTTGAAGGGTTTAATAAGCTCGTGAATAAGACAGCAAGTATAGCATCTCAAGAGGGTTTGGATCTACACGAGGCAACCTACGATATGCTTCAAGCGTACAGATCAACGCCACATCCAGCTACTAAAGCTACTCCCTATGAATTATTGATGAACAGACAAGTGCGAACAAAATTGGATCACTTTCCTGTAGAATTATCTCCGAAAGATAAAGAAACACGAGAGTTGGACGCAAGTTACAAGAAGAAAGTGAAGCTGTATCATGATAAACGACATAATTCCAAACGGCACATATTTCAAATTGGAAACGCAGTTGTTCTAAAGAGAGAGAAGAGAGAAAACGGAGACTATATATGAACCATACATATACATCATTACAGATATCAAGGGATCTACAATATTTGCAAGAAGAATAACTGATGGTAAAACGGTGTGCAGAGACTCATCCAGATTTAAACGGTTAAATGGAAGAAGCGACAAAGACAAAGAAGAAAAGAAGATGGAAGAATTAAAGAAAGGTGAATCACAAGTACCACCATCATTCACTCTGAGAGACAAGAAGATAATTAACAATGAAGAAAATGAAGATCAAGAATTAATTAACAACGAAGTAAGATATGAGTAGAGGACACTAATCAAGAGGTAAATCCACCAATTAGAAGATCGACACGAAAACGTATTTCAATATTTGAGAAACAATTAAGAGATTTACTCAGTAACTTATAAGAAACTCATTAGAACGGTTTTAGAAAACTAGAAAATACAATAGAAAAAACTGATTAAAACAATAGATTAGAGTATATGGAAGTAACAATTTATATGGTAGATTATAAAGTTGGTTACATAGGCATAGATATTAAATTTGTAGAATTAGGAATAAGGAATTATAAATTGGTTAGCAATATTTAAGGAACTGGAAAAAGGAGGATTGTAGTATATGATTATAATAATTGTATGCATGATCACATATGGTAATTATTAGATCTGTATTTAAGTAGGGGTGTGGATAATGTGAATAGATTCATTCGACAAGTAGCAATACGAGTGTGCTTGGTTTATCACTATAATTAGACGGTCACTACACTTGTATTACAATAAATATAGCTTAGGATATTTCAGAAATACTTCTTTACAATAAATATAGCTTTAGGGAAGTGATTTGTACTAAAACTCTGCAAAAGTACTTGTAAATTAGGGATATAGCTAGAAGATTAATTGTGGGTGGGGATTATAATTCATGTTCAATAAGCGTCCCTGATGTAAATTGAAATATAAACTCTGCAAACGCATATGAATAGTAAATTCTTCATTTCATTTGACTCTTCGGGCTTCAATTTCATACCAGGGCACATGATGACACAAGTGTAGAAGTCAGAATAAGTTATTACGAATAAATTATTATATATATCAAGAAAATCTATATTCCTCAGTATGATAACATTTTTCAATATGACATTCTCAGAAGTAGATAAATGTTGCTATAAAACTTGATACTTGACCTCTCAGACATCTTGAATACTGGACTGGAACTTGTAAATATAAGTAATATTTAACTAGTGAAATTACTAAGGTGAAGCTTGAGTGAAACTCCTGAAAAACCACACATGTCATTAGTTTGTAAACATAGCTGAGTTTCTCATTTGGATATTACTAAAGTAAGAATGGTATTAATAATGATCATGAATTTGATTTGATCAAGACAGAAGTGTGTTTTGTTGGCAGAATGTAATATTTTTCAAAATTGATCCAATAACCTAGTAAGAACAAGTAGAACTAATTCCTTTTAAATTTATTTAAACCCTAATACCCCAGGCTGTATAGTTACTGTACATGTCTGAATATAATACGTACACTGTCACTGACTTATATAAATGCATCAATTCACACTTGCACGTATACCTCTCTTATTGCTCTCATATTTGTATTTTATATTTATTAGTTAAACTCCCTTTCCTAGAACTTAGATCACGAAATAGAAATCAGAAACAAGCTCAGGAAATATTTTGCTTCATTTGAAATGGCGAAGGTTGCTGCATGCATGTATTTCTAGTACAATAACATTGAATTTGACAAGAAGAACATTATTTTTTCAATTTCCTCATGTATGGAGAAAAAACAAACATTACATGACACAAGTTACACAAAATGACTGAGACATAACTATGCTTCATGGGTGGGTGAGTGTTCATCACAAGATGATAATATTAACAGTTCATCAAGTGTTGCTAATATATTGTTTTTGCTATCACAAGTTTGAAATATTATTATGAATTGATAATGACTTATTGATAAATATTTAATGTTGTAGTTACCAGTATATATTACAGTACAAACTACCAAGTCTGTGGGGGAATATTGCAAAATTTAATACCAAATTGCACAATAAACATACACTATAAAAACAATCAAAACAAAGTAATACCTTTTTATTCCAAGTACACAGATCTGATATCAGAAATCTATTAACGATGATTTACAGAAGAAATCAGGATTTATTTGTATTTTATCACAAAGATATTCCAGTGTTTGGATGTGCGAGTTTTGATTTTTCACCACAAAAATCACGTGACTGTCTGTGAAACAATTCAAGTATTCCTTGGCGTGCATAGGAAATTCCTCAGTTTTCCTGACATTTCAACCTTACGGGGAGTGAGTTAGTGTTCAGTGTTTCAGGATTAATTAGTCTTGGATTAAGATTATCTTGTTAATGTTGTATTGCTGATTTTCCCGGAAATATTGTTCAACTTATACAGGGTGTCCGAAAAAAAAAGCAAACCACATAAATATGCAGAACATTAATACAGCTCTAAAGCGCAATAGATAAGCACTTCTGGGAATTGAAAATGGCTCTAATCCTTCATTTACAATGCTAAAAGTATTTAACTGAACTATGGTGCAACCCCGAACACTATTAATATTCTTGCATATTTAAGTGGTTGCTTTTTTTTTGGGACACCCTGTATATGATATACAACATTTTTTTCTCCTGCGCATAAATCACAAACTGAGTAGAGCCGCCAGCCCCATAATTTCAAGAATTACTTTTCATGTTTCAAATCCAAATACCATGAAAACAAAGACAACAATTTTATCAAAGTTAGAGAGCTTCTCAACGTTTTGACCAGGAAAGTAACAGTGATGCCAGGAAGTATTTATTGTCTATTTTACGTAGTTGTGATTATGAACCACATTTAATGCAGTTGTTGGGTGAAATATTCAGAAAGCAACTAATTCCCTGCAGATGAAAATCAAACCGTAGTTTAAATTACAGGTATTTGTTGCCTGAGAGGTTGAGGATTACCAGCGCGTGTTTTTCAACTACACGTAGTCTAAGCTTGATTTATTTAGCTTGGAAGGTTTCGCTTATCGAATAAAGCTGCAAGATCGTATAGAGATCAAGGCGATAATGATCGATATTAAAGTACGTAATAGCAAGAAATTCTCAACACATAATTATTGTGCGTAAATAATTTGAGTTAAAAAATTAAAGATCAAAAACAATAATTAATTAAAAGTCACTGACTTAATAAAAATAAACATAATTATTATATTTATTACGTTGTATCCCCAAGCATCCGCAATTTTTTCCCACAGCCAGCGGGAACATCTTTGTTGGTTGAGCACGTCTTTAAATTTAGCATTTATCCGCCAATCGCTCACGTAGCTGAGCCGCCTTGCGAGGGCCAGTGAACTCAATTAAGACTGGAACGCTAGCTCTCTCACTTTCCCACTCACTTTCCCTCATTAATGAGTGAAACCAAAATGGCGGGTCATGAAGCCTTTCTTGTATGATCCAGGCCTCTGGCGCGAAAATTTCAACGGAAAAATAAAAATTGCCGCCATTTTATCAACGTAATTTCCACGTGCAGGCCTGGATCCAATGCCTGGGGTCGGTTGTATCAAGCCCGTTTAGCTTAAACAGTGGATAAGGCAAAATTAAAATAACATTCTTACATCTCTCTTGAATGAGTCAACTTGAATATTATGCACTGAATATGTAGTTGCAAACATTAGCTTTGTATTAAGGTAAAAAAACATTTAGTTTGCTTGTTGAATAAAACGGTAGACTTGTTTTCTATTTTGAACTTAACCACCGTTTAAGCTAAACGGGCTTGATACAACCGGCCCCTGGATCATAGATACAAGAAAGGCTTCATGATCCACCATCTTGGCTTCAAATTCTTCGCAGAGCTCGCGTTCCATTGTTATTTGAATTCACTAGCGAGGGCACTAATTCCGCTGGATATTTATTATACACATGAGTATTCCCAGAACATGGCTGAGTCCGAAGTTATTGAAATCCTACGTCATGGACATTGTCATGGAGTCATGGACGTTGGACGTTCAATAGTCTATATAAGCGCCATGGTCAGGGGTGTTTTGCGCATGCGCGACATTTAAAACATCAGTTATCGCCTCATTTGGATAATGTTCCTCCAAAAAATCGCTGGTTCCCCATGCAAGATCACGGATCCGTAATTTATTTTTTAATTCTAAATTCACGTGCCTTATTTCATCAAGTTGATTTCAGTGAATAATGATATCCTT
>NW_021163388.1:0-86134 GCF_004324835.1 Dendronephthya gigantea
TTTCTTGGCGCTTTTTTCTGTGGGTGAGGCGACAACGATATCAAGAACTTCTGAAGTTTCGGATCTTTTTTCACCTCCCGCAAGGTTCATGGTAAGATGAGTCTGGGATCCATGTAAACCTAGTTTTGCAGCAGTATTTTTTGAAAGAAGACTGGTGTTTGATCCAGTGTCCAACATTGCACGGACCTTGATAGGTTTACTATTTACATCAAAGATTAAGATTTTTTGAATGGGGCATAGTCCAGGGACGGTTGTTGCCTTTTCCTCTACACCATTTTTAGCGATCGTTTAGGCATAGTTGTTTTCTGAAATGCCGATTCCAGGGTTAGGGTTAGGGTTAAGATAATAACGTTGACATGAATGAAAGATAATTAACAGTTACGTAATAGTTTTCGTAGTTGCATACATAATAGTTTTGTTCACATTTTCACATAGTTTGTTAATTCGGTCTGTGGTAGTCACGTGGAAAAAGAACAAAGACAGCCTACCGTGTTGGAGCCAAAGGTGGCTATACTACGAGTTGCAGGAACAGTTGTCACCCTAAGAGGTTTCAAACAAGCTACGAGCCGAAGACTGAGAACAACGGCGCCATCAGAGTTTCAAGAGGCGGTGGAAAGTCTTGAAGGAAGTGGGTATGGTAAGGTCGTTTGTCTACGCACTGCAAGATCTGCTTCGCAAACAATGTTTTTTATAAAGAGAAGCCCAGAATGTATTCCTGATGGTAACGACCTCATTGGTTGCGAAGAATATCGAAGTCGTTTCAGTCAACCTTTGCATGGGAGTGTGAGTGAAAGGATGAAAAGATCTCTTATTGACAAAGGCTTCGTAGACGAAAATCTGTTTCAAATTTAATTGAAAAATTTACTTATTATGTGTGTCGATTATATATCTTGTTACTGTGTTTTTTCAGTAATGTTATTTTTTGGGTTTTGTGTGTGGTTTCAAGGAGATATTTATTTAATTGAATTATTTGAATGCATGGTAATTTAAGTATTAAATGTATTCGACGCCGCTTTTCGTGGTCGACGTCGCACGCACATGGTTTATATTTGCTAGCTATTGGATTTTTATACAGTTTGATGTGAAGTAATGACAATAATGAGGAGGAAAAAAATAAAATAAAATAGTCTTTGATGAAGTGTTATGTTTTTAGCTGTGTAGGCCAGTAGGCGAGTAGGCGTGTAGGCGAGTAGGCGTGTAGGCCAGTAGGCGTGTAGGCCAGTAGGCGTGTAGGCCAGTAAGCGAGAAGGCGTGTAGGCCAGTAGGCGTGTAGGCCAGTAGGCGTGTAGGCCAGTAGGCGTGTAGGACAGTAGGCCAGTAGGCGTGTAGGCCAGTAGGCCAATGGGCGTGAAGGCCAATAGGCGAGAAGCTAAGTGTGTAGGGTTGCTGGCGCATGGGCTAAAATGTATGCGTAAAAAGGGGCGTTGGCTGTAGGTTCGTTAGATCAAAGGCATTGCTTCGATGGCGGGGTATTCTATAGTTATTCCTTTATCTAAATTGTTTAGCTCCTATGATCTCGCTTCAGAGTTTGAGTATTTTCCGGTTAAATTGTATAGTTTGTGAGGTTTGTTTAGTGCCGTGTTTTTCCCTTGATCTGCAAGGTTTTTTCTCACGAGGCTATTCGAACAATACTTTCTATACAATTTCTTGTTCTCGGCTTCCCTTATCTAAAGGTTTGAGTTATGTATAGTTAACCTACTTCTACTGCGGTGGGTTTGCTCCGAGTTCAAAGTCTTAATTTACTCAAAATTTGGTGTGTTTGTTTTGA
Source organism: Dendronephthya gigantea (assembly GCF_004324835.1). NCBI lineage: Eukaryota > Metazoa > Cnidaria > Anthozoa > Malacalcyonacea > Nephtheidae > Dendronephthya > Dendronephthya gigantea. Next base: position 1,769 of record NW_021163388.1, read on the forward strand.
TTTTCGGCTCTTTAGCAGTATGTCTCTCCCCAGCTCATGCCGCGTTTGAGAGTTCGGAACCAACTATTTTGCATGCCTGTTTCGAATATCTCCAAGTAGCAGTCAACTATACGTGTGACCTCGACCCACAAAGCTATATTCGCGGTATTTGTGACCTAGTACATCCGTGCCTCGACTACGGTGTTCACGAATATTGGGCAAAATATTTGCCAAGCTAGGTTTTCTCTGCGCTTTGAAGAAATTCTAGAGGGACACTATTTGTTGAGAATAGGGGTCGCTCTTGCTTGGATTTGGCTTTTCGGTTTCTCTGCCACTAGAACACAACATTTCATGCCCATCGGTATCACCAGAAGTGTTTGTTAGGTCCTTTGAAAATAAGTTTTCTTATGATGGCATCCCCAAAGCCATTGCTATGCTCTTCCGTGGAGCCCTTGAGCAGACGCCATGCTTACAGATCATGCAACGGAACTTTTATCAACCTTCCTCAGCAACGAGTCCACCTGGAACTAAAAAACCATACGGTCCCCAACACTCAAGGCCCTGTTACGGTGAAGTTTTTACTCCATATGCGACAGCAATCCATTTTCCCACAGATCAAAGAATGTGAAAGCAGAACGTGGTTTCATCAAGCACTTCAAACGCATCTCCCGCAGTAGGAACTAGATCTAGTTTTCCACTGCTCGGTCTGCGACATTTCCATGCGAGACCATGAGAAGCAAGACCACCTCGAAGCTCATCGCCAACAATGCCTTCCACGGACACCAATTCACACCCAGAGCAGCACTTACCGTGAGCAACCAGTGGACCCACTCCCTTCGCCTGTGCCACCTCCAATATCACCACAATTCACACTGTCGACCTCTTCTAATGCCTCCCTTAATGACACTGTGAGTACACCGTCAGACCAAGAACCCCTATCCTCTCCATCGCTAGTAATCGATGAGTCAGCACCGAATTCGGAATCTCCCTCTGATGATGATATTGTACCATTGCCAACGCGAGTGAATCCTTCAACCCTTTATAGTCAAAAACCACGGGACACAATAGTTGCCCCAGAGGCCCCATTAAACACCATGGCTTCCCTCTGTCCATCCTGGCTTACGCTGACGACCTTGTCGTTATTGTGAAAACAAAACAAGACCTCCAACGTCTCCTCGTTGCTGTCTCATCCGCGGCTGACACTCTCTCACTTACCTTCCGCCCCAAGAAATGTGCGTCCCTCAGCATCACCCCCAGACATGAACAACGAGTTACCCAAAATGTCTTCCGAGTCCAGTACAAGTCAATTCTATCAATGACTTCCGAAGATCAGTACATGTATCTTGGCATACCCATTGGCCTTGTCGTTAACGTCGCTCACCTTCAATCCCTTGTGGACAACCTCACAAACAAACTTGGCAAAATGGAGAAATCCTTATTGTGCCCGTGGCAGAAACTGGATGCTATAAGAACGTTCATACAACCATGTTTGACGTATGCCCTCCGTGCAAGCTCCCCCTCACACAAATCGTTGCAAGATTACCGAGCCACTCTCATCTCGACTCTAAGGAAAATTTGCCAACTACCTGACCGTGCAACTCCTCATTATTTCTTCGCAAGTCGCCAATCGGGAGGCCTTGGATTCCAAGACCCATTTAAAGAAGCAGACATCCAAACCATCGTCCAAGCTGTTAAAATGCTTGCCTCATCTGACCCTACCGTCTCTGGAAGCGCCTGAAATGAACTTGCGCAAACCACACCTTTCGCCACCCAATGGGAACCCACACCGGAATTACTCTCTAAATTCCTGTCTAACACCCCAGACGGCTCGATTCCCTCCGCCACAGAACTGGTCATTATGGACCCGAACTCGCAATGCCACCAAGCGAATGAAAATCCAAATCAATATTCCTACCGCTGGTGCACCAACCATCTCTACCCCTGAGTACGTAGATCCAGTTTCAGCTAGCGATGCCTTTCGTTTCCTCCTCAATATCACCCGAGGCAAGTCAGCATTCGATCTCCGTGAACTGCCCTACCAAGGCAAACTAGCCCGTTCTCTTAACACCGACAAATTCGGCAATTGCTCTTTCTGGCACTTTACTGGCCTGAACCTCCGCTTCAAGGACTGGTGATTCATCCACCGTGCCCGACTAAACTGCTGCCAAACGAACTCGGTAAAAAGCAGATGGTCAAACACAAACTCAGCCTGTTGTCACTGCCAAGAAGATGAAACCCTCCCGCACATCCTCTGTCACTACCACATGAATATGCCAGCCATTAACCTCCGACATGATCAGATTGTCTCTTGCCTAACCAATACTGTTTGCTCTGGCACAATCACCACCGACCGAACCGTTGCTGACTTTGGCTCCAACCTACGTCCTGACATCGTCATCACCAATCCCACTAACTCCGAAGCCAGGTTCATCGATGTATGTTGTCCTTTCGACAATGGAGCAGAGGCCCTTGACAACGCAGTTTTCTGCGGCATTGTCACCATATGGCCGTGTGGTTAGCTTTCAGCACTTGTCTGTTCACAAATACCCCCAAATTAAAACCGGGACCCGCATGGTGATAATGTCCATTATTAAACCTATCCCGCCAGTGCTTCAACTTGCAAACTTTTTTTGTGCAGTGAAGTACCGGGGCCAGCCAAATTACTGCTTTAGCTGCAAGTCCTTTGGGCATGTGCCTCGTCGGTGCCCAAATCATAAGGACAAAGGGGGTAAGGTCCCAAACCGTTCATCTTTGGTCAAGCCTTCTGAGACTGCTGGCAAGACAGTTGGCTCTGAAAGTAATAAGCGGGTTGCTGTGGTTGATGTACCAGCCCAAAATGCAAAGCTATCCCTACCAAAGTCTATTTTTCCACCTCAGACCTCCGGTGTGCCAATGGAGATATCTTCTACAGTATCTTCAGATGTATCTAGGGATAGTAGGATTGGGCTGTCCATATGCATCAGCCAGTTTTCAAAAATCGCGTAGTCTGTCTCCTTCAATGGCACTTTCTCTTGCTCAAGAGAAGATACTCTCATGGAGCATAGAGTGGTTAAGCCTCGTCCCCCAAAGAAGGATAACTTTATCCGGAAGGGGATCAACAAGAGGCGTAAGATCAACCGCTCTACCCTTTTAGAGACGAAGGGTGTTTCACCCGTTGCTCTATCCGTTCCTCTTCCTCCTGCTGCTACTTTGGATGTCCCATCTATTCCAGTAGCTAATTGTTTTCAAACCCTCCAAGACCATCTGGAGGACCTTAACGATTTGGACGTTCTTGGACAGTCGGTGGTAGACACCGAGTTGGTTGTTTCCCCCACTGTTCATTCTGCGGAGACGGAGGTTTTGCCTTCTCCGGAGAGAACACCGGTTGCCTCAACACCTCGACCGGTGAAGCATGGATAGCACACATGAGGGAGAAACTACCAAAGATAAGACATTATTTCGACATATGCCACTTGAAAAAGAGTAAGTATCTATTATTTTCAGCAGTTTTGTTTATAAATACACATCATAATAAGTACACTGGACAATTGTTTTACTCAACCTATGTATTTTTCACCTCAAGAGCTGCATAAGGTCTTGACTAAGCTGGCTAAAGAGGCAGATTGTGAAGAACTGGCAGAATGGATACAACCCTGTAGAAATCACCTTTACTGGAGTGCCACATCTACTTACTCAGGAAATGGCAGGATTATACTGGCTAAGTTTAAGTCTTTCCTTGGTCATATTGTTGACAAACATGATGGGTTTGATGACCCATTGTATGATAAATGTGTTCGTTGTGAACTGACTCCAAGAAAGTGGATTCTACTTGGGATGCTTTGTAAAAATGGCTCTTCGCTCATACTGCCCAGATATTATTAATGTGATACAATTTGTTTTTCACAATAAACTACAGATTCTCCAGCCTACACAAACTAAGTGGTGCTATGCTAAAGAAGTCCTTTGTTAGGGGCATTAAACAAGCTTCACCGTTGGACCAAACTAGTTGTTTGGAAGGTTTCCACTCTGTTATCAATCAGTTCTCCCCAAAAATGAATGCTTATTCATTTGCAGGTTGGTTTTACTCTATTAGTAATAAACTAACAGCAACTGATTTGGTTAGCTTATTATTTTGATTAAAATTTCTACATCATTTAGACACATCCTGGCAGCAATCCATTTTAATGCCAACTTATGTTGCAAGGCAAAACTCCATGAAGATGGTGCACCACAGGTCAAGGTGTCTTATCCAAAGTTTAAAGGTGGCGATGCCACTGTTAGGGAAAGCAAAGTAAAACAAAAACTTTGGTAAGGAAGTTAAAAGAATGAATATTGCAATGAGCGCTAATGAAGTATGACTGATATGTGTTATCATATTAATCAATAAATCTTTGTCATTAGAATATGTGGAAGAGATATATCAGACTTTCCTAAAAGCATCTGGAAATGGCACCCTCAAGAAAGCTTCTGAAAAATTAAAAGAGATGACACCTGCCCCCATGAACACCATGTTTCAAAACAAGGAATTGAAAGAAATTTCCATCAAAAACCAGAAGGCAAGAAAAAACTTATTGTGGAAGATGTTCCTCCAACAACACCAAGTGTGTACAGTATAATATTTTTGGCCACAATCATAACTCATTAGTTAAGTTAAAATAGTAATAAATAACTTTTCTCAGTTTCAGTTGTTCTTGCTCAAGAAAAGGCAGCAAAGGCTGCTAAAGCAGCCTCTGGCAGAGCAGCTCCAAGGTGTTTCTTGTGCAAGAATTTGATGAAGGGACACAAAGAAGTGAAGGATTGTCCCAAAAATCAAAAGCAAACACAGCAGTAAAACCAATAAATATACACCAATAAATGTACATATTTATCTGAAAAAATATATAATGTGGAGTATTATAACATATAACATTAATAATATTATTATATACACAAATTGTCAAGAGCTATCCTCTTCCTCTACAAATCCTACAAAGTCTTCATTGTCTGTAGGTGGAAAATGACGTCTTATTCGTTCATATGCACATGTTGGTAAGGGATACCTTCTATTTCCCAGATGCCCAAAAACCAACCACACAAAACTTCTGTAGGCTGTGCTTCGATAGAATCTACAAATCATAGAGCATGTTTAAACATGTCAGTGTGTGATTGTGCATTTAAAATTCATTTGTATAATGTTCTTACTTATCTTTTGTGCTTGTTTGGCGGTATTGTTCTTTCTTCCTTGTGCGTAATTTGGTTGCCGTTAAACGAAGCGACCACTTGTCTAAGCACGCACTGTTAAATCCAGGATGGTCGACAATGCAAGATCGAGGGTTTTCCCTTTCCAGCTCCTGCATGACAAGCTCGCTATTCAGCTCTTCTTCACACTCTTCGATTTCTATGCAACCCTAATTTTCTTTAGCATTGTGAAGGAGTTCAATGCGACAGTTGCCACACTTACACCTGAAATAAAATCTGTAGTTATCGTACCCTGTGCAAAGTCACACAAACTAAGTCACGCAAAGCAAAGACACGCAAATATAAAAGCGGGGAAATATACCATTGATCTAATTCTTCGATACCATCAAGTCTCCTCAATGTTGAAATTCCTTTAAATGCTCGTCATAAGTTTGCCTTTTTTCACGCTAGTTAGCGAGCCACCCTTCGTCAGCCACCGGTTCATTAGCATACGGACCAAGTTCTGATGTTTGATGTCTCAGTTTGGAGAAGAAGCACAGGGCTAAACAGTCTATAACAAGGATACGTGACCCCGACTCTGGCATTATCCATCACAACCCTTTTGACATCTTGGGTACGTGGCAGCGGTACTACGAGCGGCTCATTACCACTGAGGTGTGTGACGCCACAGCACAGGAGCAAATGTTGGGTAACTTTAAACGCTCCCTCAGCAAGGCGGACATGGAATCTTGCAAGGGAAAATGATCCAGCCAGGAGTGCTTTTGGGCTCTCTCTGGAATGACACGTGGCAAGACCCCAGGTTCGGATGGCTTCCCCATGGAGATTATCCTCCACTTTTGGGATGACCTCGTTGCTGATCTTGTCCGTGTTTTGAACATTGCCTATGATGAGGGCTGCCTATCTGCCTCTCAGAAGCGTGGCCTCATCATAGTGTTATATAAAAAAGGTGACCATCTGGAAACCAAAAACTATCGTCCCATCAGCCTCCTCAATGTGGACTATAAGATCGCCACCAGAGCTTTGAGTGGTAGGCTGTTGCGTGTTATGGGATCCATCGTCGAGTCGGATCAGACGTGCGGTATTCCTGGTCGTACGATCTCGGAAAATCGAGTCGAGTACGCCGACCGATTGGACATGCCCTTGTCCATTCTCTCTTTAGACTAAGAGAAGGCCTTCAATCGGGTCAACTGGGCTTTCCTCCAGCGGGTACTGGAGCGTTTCGGTTTTGGCGATTCTTTCAGGCGGCAGATCAACCTTTTTTATATGAAAATCGAGTCTGCCGTTATTATCAATAGTTGGACTTCCTCTTTTTTCTCTCCCTCTAGGGGAGTTTGACAAGGATGTCCTTCTCTACGTGCTTTGCATCGCGGTTTTCGCCGTGGCCATCTGTGCCTGTCCAGATATTCCAGGAGTAGCCTTGCTGGGCCGTGACACTTTTTTTCAAGTGTCCTCGCTATGCCGATGACATGTCGATTGCCATCACGACGGATGGCTCTTTCGAGGCTCCTTTCAAGGTCTATGGAAAGTACGAGCTCGCCTCTGGTTCGAAGCTGAATTGCACAAAATCGAAGGGTCTTTGGTTGGGAGCTTGGAAAGATCGCCAAGACTCTCCATGGGGTATCCAGTGGGTCAAAGAACTCCCACTTCTTGGAGCCACCTTTAGCGCTGGAGACTATTCCGTTGCAACATGGGAAGCTCCTGTCGTGAAGGTTGAGTCTCTCCTAGCCTCATGTAAGGGTCGCCAGTTGACCATGCAAGGCAAGGCAAGTGTTATAAATACCCTTGCTCTCAGCCAAATTTGGCATCTTTGTCATAATTTTGTAATACCAGATTGGGCCTGTCTTCGCTTTAAGAAGGCAGTCTGGGGTTTCTTTTGGTCTCGCCGTAAAGAGCTTGTGGCCAGGAAAACTGTTTGTCTTCCCAAGACTCAGGGTGGGTTTGGAGTAAGAGACTTTGAACTGAAAGCGCTGGCGTTCTCTGTTCGATGGGTCCGACGCTATTTCATGCTCACCACTGGCAATTGTAAAAAAAGGCCTTTTTTAGTTTTTCTTGTACTTCTCTCTATCCAGCACAGTTCTTTGCTACGAGTAACCATACTGGTCAGTTACTGTCTCTCCTTCCTCCGTAGTATCAACAGATCGCATGTGCCCAGTTCACTTTTGACGGTGGAACTATATCGCGCGTTCCATCTCTTCAGTTATCCACTCCACGACCACGCTCTTTTCGATGTCACTGCATTGGCAAGTTCTTACCAACATATGGCCGGCTGCTACATCCCTAGACCGGCCCATAGTTGATGTGAACTGGAAGATCGCACGTGGAGTTCTCTACACCGCCTCCTGTCTGGTTACTTTTTTTGGGATGGCTAATATAGGTCTCCAATGTCATTGCCGTGCAGCTGATGAAACTCCGGAGCATCTCTTCTTTGAGTGCTCCTACGCTCAAATTCTGTTAGGATGGGTGCATTACCATCTCGTGCAGGTTGACAAGAATGTGGAACCCTTCACTGTTAAAGAGTTGTTTTTTAGCCTCTGCAAGCCGCGTCGTCCCGACGTCCCTATTGTCATCAAGTGGATGCGTCAGGTCGTCAAACATCACTTATGGGTCTCCCTTTCTCTCTGCATGCCCCTGCATGCGTTTCCTGCCTTTGTCCTGTGTTTTGTCAAGTCCGGTTTTTTTTGCAGACACAGCGGTCGCTTTAATTAGTTGTACTGCTGTTGCCTGTTTGTGATCCCATTTTTTGTTTAATGTTTGTTTTTGTTTTGTCAGGGATCCTACTTGGGAGTAGCCATTCTTGGCTTGCTTTCAGGTAGTTTTCAATTTGTAACTGGGGTTGAGACGGGTGCCCTACTGGGTGGCTTTGCTTGGCCTTGGGCTTCCTTTTCGGGAAGCAGAATTTTTTATCTGGTTTTGGGCCCATGGGCTGCTCATGTCGTTTCATGCTTACCACGCTTTTACATCATCCATCCACCATCCACGGTTGTTTCATGGCATGGGAGACAGGCTCACAACCTCTGTTGATCTGCGTCGCTTGTAGCGGCCTCCCTGGGCGTGGCAACACGAAGGGTTCAGGCTCCATTGCACCGTCGGAGTCGCCAAACCTGTTGTCGTTCTATCTAAAATAAGATCAATTGGTCGAGAATTTTGGTGAAGGGGCAATTTAATTGCTGGTCCTTCTTTTTTCTCTTACTGGAGAGAAAAGGAATAGTCTGCCTTTTCTGGTTCTCCATATTATTTATTATATTCTTTCTTTACTCTTGGGAGGGCAAAGCTTAGCCTTTGTTGGACTCTCTTCTTTTCCTTTTTTGGGAGGGCAGAGCTCAGCCTTTGCTGGACTCCCTTCTTTTCCTTTTTGGGAGGGCAAAGCTCAGCCTTTGTTGGACTCCCTATTCTCTGTGTGTTTTCTAGGGGGGACAAAGCTCAGCCTTTGCTGGACTCCCTATTCTGTGTGTGTTTCCTATGGGGGCAAAGCTCAGCCTTTGCTGGACTCCCTTTTCTTTTTGTTTTTCTGGGGGGGGGGGGGGGCAAAGCTTTTGCTTTGTTGTACTCCCTTTTCCGTGTGTTTTTGGGAGGCAAAGCTCACTCTTTGCTAGACTCCCTTTCTCTGTTTTTTGGAGGGCAAAGGGTTAGCCTTTTTGCGGGACTCCATTTTTTTTCTGTGTTTTGAGAGGGTAAAGTTTTTTCTTTACTGGACTCTCTGTCTTTCTTTTGAGCAAGGGACTAGTTTTTGCTTTTATGGTCTTTTGGCAGCAGTTTACTTCTTTTCTTTGAGCTGAGGAGAATTAAGTGTGTACTACTTGATTGTATTATTTTTAATTTGAGCTTCTACTGTTCAAATATATTACTACTGTTTGGACAAGTAGGGTGTATTAAACTTTTGTGTGTGTATAATTATTATATATTGGTCATTTGCTACAAACAGTAGGTATTTGATATGATTCCGAAAGGTTTCCTGGAAAATCTGTCCGTTCAAAGTCAGTATCTTCAGTACGCTTATCGTGTCGTCGTTCCTAACTGGTCCTGGTTTAGTGTCGGATTCTGAATTTTCTGATGAACTGACCAATGGTGAGTCGAATACTTTGTATTCTGATAGTTCTCGTACAGCAACTTCAGGCGTGGAAGATGAGAATTCAATGACTTCCTTCTTTGCTAGTCATCCTGGACATGAACCGAGCTCTCTTGAATTGGACTTTCCCCAAAATGTTCCTCGGGTTACAAAAACCTACTTCTGATCCCCCTACTTCTGTACCAGAGCCATTCCAGTCTTCTGAAGAATCCTTATTTACTCATCGCATTTTTCAACGATCTTCTCCTTTTGGAGAAGCAGTCTTGAATAGATTAATTAATCTTATAATTTAATTGTTACCAATAATACTGTTTAATTAATTGTTGTTTTATTCTAAATTTTATTATGGCTGAGAATACTATATCCCTAATTACACTGAATGTACAAGGTTTTCGTGATTCGACAAATCGTTCTGTCTTATTTTCCTGGCTCAACTGTGTTGAAGCAGACATTGTTTGCCTAGGGGTGTAGGGGTGTAGCTATTTTGTTCAAACCTAGCTTTCGTCTGGTTTCATCTTCTTCCAATGATTTTGGTCGATGGTGTATTGTTACATTTTCTAAAGATAACACCGAATTTCAGGTTGTTTGTCTTTATGGTCCAAATAAAAAAGTGGAGGGGGAAAAATTTTTTGCTGACTGATTGCCTTGCATTGATGCATCTCTTCCTCTTTTCTTGGCTGGTGATTTTAAATACCGTTGTTGATGCATCAATAGAACGTTGTGGTTGCAATCCTTCGTCCCCTTGGGCTTATGATTGGCCACGGTCTTTACAACTTCTTACTTCTGAATTGAATGTCAAAGATATTCGGCGTTTAAAACACCCAACAGCTCATGAATTCACTTGGCGTCGCACTAATGGGGCTCAAGCATCTTAAAGTATTTGACATTGATATATATCCTTTTTTCCGTTCAGACTGTTTCATGTAGACACTTCTGGCCTATATTACGATCTACGTATAACCGCCTAAGTCACATGCAGCCCACATATATATATATATAATATAGTGTATATACACTATTACACTAGGACCCAGTCCGTCACTACATTATAATGTTACATCCTTTTTTCTATACAAGTTGTTAGTTTTTTGTTTTTTTTAAACTAAAACAAAACCGTAACGTTTCTTTGTTGATTCCTAGTTCAGTTCATTTCGAAATCTCTAAACCGTTCTGGCAGTTTAATACTTCTTCCCGAGCGTGTTCTTCGCATGACCTCCTCTGCCCGGTCTTGTCTTGGTTCAACTCTGTCCAAGCCCTCCAACGGACGACACTGCCCGGTCACAATCAGTGGTTCTTGATCATCTTGCCCCCGAACATCTACTTCGCGACCCATCAGAGGTTCATTCGTCTTTCGGAGATGCCGTCGATTTCTACAATACACCTTACCACCCTCAGTGACCACCTCATACGAGCGAATTCCAACCTTGCGCTGTATTTTTGCCTTCTGAGCTCCAGTTCTCTCTTGGCTTGCCGAAACTATTCTCACTGTTTCCCCTCGTTTCAGCTCGGTTAAACCTCTCGTACCTCGATCATAATACTTCTTTGCCCTCAATTGACGTGCCTTGATCTTCTTTATTACGTTATTGACTACTTTCGGGCGTAACAGTGCCTTGGTGGTTGGTAAAAGCGACTTTGTGCGTCTGCTCATCAAACGTTGCACTGGGCTGCTTCCCAGCGACTGAGTGGGAGTATTACGATAACGTAACAACGCCAGATATGGATCACTCCCAGTTTTCTTCGCTTTTTTCATCAACTGTTTAGCATCCCGAATTGCCCTCTCAACTTTACCGTTGCTCTGCGGGTATCTTGGAGATGATGTGACATGCTCGAACTTCCACAATTTTCCAAAGTTCTCGAACTCTTTAGACGAAAGCTGAGGTCCATTATCCGTCATCACTACGTCTGGAATCCCAAATCTTGCAAACTGGGCTTTCAGCTTACGTATAACGGCCTTCGATTTCGTACCCTCCAACAGATCAATTTCCCAATAGCTTGAAAAGTAGTCAACCGTCAGCAGATAATCACGACCATTGAACGTGAAGATATCCACTCCCACTTTAGAACATGGTCTTTCCGGAGGATCATGGGGATGCAGCGGCTCTTTTGACTGTTTACTATCGAACGCCCGACAAGTCTCGCACTGTTGGACATATGCTTTCACTTCGCTGTTCATTCCAGGCCAATAAAGGCACTCTCTTGCTCTTCGTAAACAGCTCTCGATCCCCATATGCGCTGAATGAAGACGTTTGTTCATTTCTTGGCGCAAACTCTTTGGTACAACCACTCGTTGTCCCCGAAACAGCAGCCCATCTTGGGTAGACAACTCGTCTCGCATCGACCAATAAGGCGTCATCTGTACTGGTAACTGCTTCTTTTTCTCTGGCTAACCGTTCCTTACCACTTCTATCACCTTTTGCAACTCGCTGTCGTCTACTGTATGAGCTTTAATATCATCAACTCTGGCCGCTGAGATTGACAAGTATTCTGTCATGTTGACTGTCTCCACTTCTCGCTCAAACGCTGTCGCCTCTTCTGGTGAACCATGCGCTCTGCTTAGAGTATCGGCTAACTCCATTTGTTTTCCCCTTCGGTAAACTATTCTCACATCATAGAGTTGAACCCGTAACAGCATCCGCTGCAATCGCTTAGGCGTTTTGTGAAGTTTTTTTTTTACAATCACCTCCAAGGGCTTATGATCCGATTGCACAGTCACCGTCCGCCCATACGTATATTGATGAAACTTCTCTAGACCATACACCACCGCCAACAGCTCTTTTTCAATCTGAGCATATTTCGTCTCTGCTTCGGATAATGCACAACTTGCATAGGCTATGGGTTGACCATCTTGTATCAAAACAGCTCCAAGTCCTGTTCCCGAAGCGTCACTCTGTACGGTTAACTCTTACTCCGCCTCATAATATTTCAGCACAGGCGCTTTGGTTACCAGCTCTTTGATCTTCGCACAGGCCTGATCATGCGTGTCTAACCAGGTCCACTCTGCATCTTTGACAGTTAACTTCCTCAAGGGCTCGCAGACTCGCTCAACATAGACAAAATTACGAGGTAATTCACGAACCCACCCAGTCGGCGCACACACAAGAACATCCTTGGGTTTTGGCATCTCTAGAATGGCTTTAACCTTTTCAGGATCAGGCTTCAAACCTCTGTCCGTTAGTAAATGTCCAATAAAGGGCACTTCTTTTCCTTTAAATCTTACTTTCTCTTTATTCAATTTAACGTTATGATCCAAGACTGCCTCTTCATCGTTTTCACCTTCCCCAAATACTAGTATATCATCATGTATGGATATGACCCCTGGCAGACCTTCAACCACTTGCTGCTGGCGCCTTTGAAATTCTTCTGGGGCAGATACCAATCCGAACGGTAATCTCAACCACCGAAATCTTCCAAACGGCGTGTTAAATGTTGTAAGAAAGCTACTCTCATCATCTAACTCGACATGCCAGAATCCGTTACGTACATCAAATGTGCTGAACACTCTAGCTCGGGTAATCTCAGCTAATACTTCGTCAATCGTCGGGATTGGGTAGTGACTTCTTTTCAACACTTCGTTCAGATCTTTAGGATCTATGCAGATTCGTAAACTGCCTTTCGGCTTCCGCACCACGACCATGCTTGACACCCACGACGTTGGACTGGTAACTTCCTTCAAAACCCCCAACCGCTCAAGTCGAGATAATTCCTCTTTAAGCTGCTTCTTGAGTGCTACAGGAACTCGTCTTGGTGGATGAACGACAGGCTTAGCAGTTGGGTCGATTTCTAGCACGTACTTTCCGTCAAATTTTCCAGTACGAGCAAACACTTCTGGAAATTCTTTCACCAACGACTCTTTGGTTAGCACTGGAACAGATTTCGTCTTACCATTCACTGCCATGATGTTTTCATATTTAACTTCTATAAGATGCATTTCTTGAACAGTGCTGCTTCCCAGCAACGGTACACATGACGCCTCTATGACAACAAAATCCACTTTATAACTTTTACCCGTTTTTGGATTCATAACAGATAACTGACATTGTCCTATTGGCTTAACCATAGACTTGTTGTACATTGACAAAATTTTGTCTGTTTCCTGAAGCTTACACGATCCCACCGACTTTTGAAGGACTTTAACTGGCATGACGTTACATGTTGCACCACTATCTAATTGGAATTTCACGGGTCGATTTCCAATGTTCAGTGTGGCGAAAACTTTCTTTGAAAAACACTCTTGCGACACAGCATGCACTTGCGATATACGTACGTAATCTACCGTCGCTAATTCGTCAAACTCTGATTTGCTATCACTTTGAACTTGATTAACCCTCGATTGTCTATGTTTTGTTGTTAGGCATTGTGCGGCAAAATGATTCAACTTATTACACTTTAAACACCTTTTACCAAGCGCGGGGCACTTTTGTTTATCTCGCTCATGCTTTCTACCGCAGTATCTGCATACTATGAAGCTTTGTTCCACTTTCTCTCCACTGCCTTCTCTATTTGCAAGTTTGCCTTCGCCTCGTTTAAATTTTACACTGTGCAGTTCATCATTAATTCGCTCTGTTTCATGGCCTCGAATCATTTTTTCCTTTCCTTTGCGAGTTCTGAAGCTCGACACGCTTCTATGCACTTTTTTAGATCTAAATTTGCATCTTTAAGTAAATTCTCTCTTAAATTATCATCACAAATTCCACAAACAATGCGGTCCCGCACCAAGGACTCTGAAAGCTGTTCGAAATTGCATGTGGCCGCTAAAATCTTTAACTCAGTTACGAACTTCTCTATCGATTCATCGATTCCTTACACTCGCGTAAAGAATCTATATCGCTCAACCGTCTCGTTCTTCCATTTCTTCCTTCCATCGTCGCCAGGTCTGCGGTAAATCATTTGAATCAAAATCCATTTGTCCCGGCGGTTTTAATTGTATCATTCGGACTTCTCCAACAGCAGTTTTCGTGCTTGTCGCCATTATATAGCTCCCCAACTTAGACTTTCACACCTGACACCATGTTTCATGTAGACACTTCTGGCCTATATTACGATCTACGTATAACTGCCTAAGTCATATGCAGCCCACATATATATACACTATTACACTAGGACCCAGTCCGTCACTACATTATAATGTTACACAGACCATTTGTATGTCTGATCAAGATTTCTTTATAAATTCTCTGGATCGTCGTCTCTCTGATCGTGATTCTGCATTGTGCGAAGGAGAAGTTACTCTTGAGGAATGTCGTGTTGCTCTTGATAGTTTTAAAACTAATAAGTCTCCTGGGATAGATGGTTTACCATATGAAATCTATAAGAAATTTTGGAATGTTCTCGGTTCTGATTTGGTCGATGTTTATAACTCTTCTTTGTCGTCTGGTTTTCTCTCATATACTTAACAGACTGGTTTAATTACCTTATTATATAAAAAGAATGATTGTATGGATACTGGAAATTGGCGTCCCATCTCGCTGCTCTGTGCCGACTATAAGATCCTCTCCAAAGTATAGACGAATCGTGTTAAAGTTGTTCTCGCATCTGTGATATCCCCTGTCCAAATTTGCGAGGTTCCTGGTCGTTTTTCTGGAAAGAATGTTCGTTTGCTACAGGATATTATGAATCATGCAAATGAAAACAATATTGGTGGGGCATTGATTTCCTTAGACCAAGAAAAGGCATTTGATAGGGTTGAATGGTCATTTCTTGAAAGAGTTTTGGTTCGGATGAATTTTGGTCCGGTTTTTTGTTCGTGGGCTCGTTTACTCTATTCATGTGCTTGTCAATGGTTTTACCAGTGAAGCTTTTCGTGTTACTCACAGTGTTCGTCAGGGTTGTCCGTTATCGGCACTTTCATATATTCTTGTTGCTGAGACAATCTCGAGCGCAATTCAGAAAGCTTCTGATATTGATGGTTTCATCCTTCCAGACGGCCGATGTGTAAAGCTATTCCTGTATGCGGATGACACTACTGTGTTTGTGAGATCCGACTCGGCTCTTCAAGCACTATTTTCCCTTTTTGCTCGATATGAGAATGCGTCCGGAGCCAAATTGAACATTTCTAAGAGTCATGGGCTCCTTTTTGGTCCTTGGAAAGTTCATCGTCCTACAGTCCTCTTAAAGTGGTCAAATGAATCAGTAATCATTCTGGGTTGCTGTCTGGCTAATGATGATCAAGTTGACTGGCAATCTCTTCTAGATAAATTCGAAGATCAATTAACCCTGTGGAAACACTGACAACTGTCGTTTCGAGGTAGAGCCTTGCTTGCTAATACACTTGGTCTTTCTTTGTTTTGGTATCAACTACCATTTTTGACATCCCAAAGACAATTATTTTCCAGATTAATAAGATCCTCTTCCCTTTTATATGGCAGAAGAAGCGCAAATGGCTAGCTCGTTCTTCTGTCACTCAACTAGTGTCTTCAGGGGGCCTCGGGGTGGCAGATGTTGCACGTAAGCTCCTGTCTTTACGAACAGTCTGAATTCGACCTTACTTAGTGCCTGGTTTGCTTTTTTTTATTATTACATCAGTTCTATATTTGGTTCCTCTGTACATGATCTTTTTTCACGTGACCATATACCTGTATATCTCATTAAGAGGTTACCATCCTTTTATGCTTCCATTGTTCGAGCGTGGGTTGAGCTACACTGCACTTGTGTGCAAGGTGTTTGGACTATTCCTTCTCCTTTTGGTGCTCCTTTACCTATTAGTGAATTAACCGCCTCATCTGCCTATCATTTCTTTCTCATGAGCAGCTAGTGCCTCACCGTGCCTTTGCAAAATTTCAAGACTAGGGGGTTACTGTTCAGTGGAACGATGCCTGGTCGAGTCTTAATCTTTGGCGTTTTGTTAGATCAGTGCAAGATAGTTCTTGGTTATCTTTTTATGGCATTCTACCCACTGCAGACCGTCTCGTTCGCTTTGGAATGCAAGTTGATCCCAATTGTTTTTGTGGCCAACAAGAAACTTTGTTACATCTTTTCATGGAATGTCCTTTTGCAATGGCCGTTTTTGATTGGTTCTTTCAGTGCTTTCGCCATTTTAGACGATCCATTTCTCCATTGTCTCCAACTGTTATTTTGTTTGGTTTCTCCTCTGGGGCAAATACTCCTGTAGCATGTTCGGCCCTGTTGGGGATCCTTCGTCATCGCATTTGGATTGCTCGAAATGCTTACCGTTTTGAGCACATTGCTCCTGATGTTCTAATTTCCCTACGGGAAGCTCGGTCCACTTTCCCTTTCTTGGTTCGCATGCAGAAACGTCATTGTCTTACGACTCGCTTTGAACATGATTGGCTAGCAGACGAACATATTGGTTCCATAAATGACTTGAACTGGATTCACTTTTCCCGTGATTTCATTTCTTAATCGTATTGTAACTTTGTTCCTCAATGGCCCAGCGGTTACTCTTGTTGATTTACCAATGGTGTCCGATGAGTTGTTCCTTGTCTTTATTTGTTCTTCCTTGAAGCGGTGGTCGCCTTATGGGAAAGTACTGCCGTTGTCTTCGAAGTTGTATTGCTATGTAATTTGTTTTGTCATGTCATGTGGCATGTTGTGTACTTTGTACGTGACTGTCCTCCTAATTTTGGCCTGTGGTTTGGTCGAGGTTTGCTTCGGCTGGGCTGCACAGGTGACCACCGTTAGGTGAATTTGTGTGTGGCTCATTCCGACTTCAGTTTACCTATCATCATTTACGGCCATTCACCGTCATTAGAATATCACTTGCGTGTTGTCTCATGGCACAGGGGAGAGGTTCACATCCTCTGACGATCTGCGTCACTAAGTAGTGGCCCCCTTGGGTACGGCGATTGCACAGGTCTAGTTTCCATTGCACCGTCGGAGTCGTAAGCCCATCGTCGTTCAACTCAAAATAAGATCAAGTGTAGTATCTGTTCTTATCAGCTTAATATCTGATACGGTAGGCAATGCCTAACTCATATATTAAACTGATTTTTGGCCTTCGGCCCTGGGATTGAAGCTTGCTTCGCCCTGCCTACGGGTTGTCTCGGTATTGCACTACATCTGAGTACGGCCCTCTTCCCCTCAACGGGGGAAGAATCATTTCACTATAAGAAAAATATAAATTCAAAAACTCGCTCAGAGTATACTGAAGTAACACCAGGCGTATATGATAAGGTCATATACGGCCACGCTGCCACAAAAGCATACTTACCTGACGCGAGAGGCACCTTGATCAACTAGGAGGTCCTCTCAGGATGAGGCCCTTTCATTGCACTTCGACTGGGTTGACACTCCTGCGATTACCCCTAATGTGGGTAACTCAAGCCTATAATTTTTGGTAGTGGCGACCTGCGTTCGCGCTTGTCTCATTCCCTTCTTCGGCCTCTTATTCACAATTCCAAACTCAAAAATCGAAAAACAAGTCTAAAACTCAGAAGCAGCGACAATTATTAATCTGCCGCGTGCGTGCATGTGAAAGCTAATAACCACTTGATTTTTTAACAATGGTGCCGCCGGGTTGTCACAAGTTATTAAGTGTAACCGAATCTCGGAAAATCGTTTGAAATTCGACACCTATTGATCAGTTCTCGCTACCGATCGACGGATAGCATGCCGGTACTATTTATGCATATACTACCACCGCTACGGCAGCGTCGAGAGGTTCGTCACACCATATATAACAACGTCTCGGATAGCACATAGCAGCAAATGGCGCCGGCAGTATACCGCATAGCATCATGCACCACAACTCTTGCGAGGGAACACATCGATGTAGATAAATAAATAAATAGCCAACTATCTATTGGAACTGTGAAATCATATGACCGAAAACTGCAAAAAACAGCTTTTGACGATCGAACATTCACCAACTATCGACAATAATATATAATGGCCGCTCGGCGGCGGCAGCAAAGCATGACCGTGAGGACGTCTAGGCAAGCATAGGCGGCCCGCCGGCCTCGCATCGAACCCGTTCACGAAATAATGAGCTGCAGCGACATTGCTTGGCTTCTTTCTGTCGGGGACTGATTCTGCTCACTCGATCGCACACCACCACCGGGTCGAGCGGGCTCGCCGATGCCCCATAAAGTCGTGGTGGCGAGGTGAAAATGGGTTATCACTTCTTAGCCTTTTGGCTAAGATTTTACAAAGTGATTCCTATTCCTTGGTTTGTGCAAGCAAGTTCAAGCAAGTTCAAGTGGATCCAATCAAGTTCAAGTGGATCCAATCAAGTTCAAGTGGACCCAAGCAAGTTTTCCTGTTCAAGTTCCGTTCCTGTTCAAGTTCTGTTCCTGTTCGTTTCTCTTCTGGTGTCTTCAGTGGTTTTCTCTGTTGGTCTTCTGGTGTTCTGCTGCTGGTCCTCGGTTGGTTCCTTGGGGGTCCCGGACCTTGGTGTGTGGTTTTCTTGGCGTGTCTTTGAGTGGACAACAACGCTTGTTAACAAGTGGTTAACAAGCGAGGTAACTTTTTTTTGTGTTTGGAATCAATATGAAGATTCTGTTTTTCAATTGTACCGTTAATGTTGACTTACCGCATGTGGATGGAGCTTGTGTAACTGTAAAGGGGATAATCGAGGAATTTCATCGGCAAATGCCAGAAAATTTTAACACTTGTCTAGAAGCATTTGTGTTGTTATCCCAGCAAAAAGTTTGTATCACATGCCGTTCTGCCATTAATATGGAGGAATTTTGCAACTTGGGTATAACATTTAGGGGCTTACCTATAACATGCTTCCCTTATCGTACTGCAAAATATGTTCAAGTAACTCGTCTGAGCTATGGAATCTCAGAAGATATTGTCCGTACTGCTTTAAGACCATTTGGAACTATTTTGAACCTTAAGATGGATTCCTTTCACGGGGTTTATATACCGAGGTGCGAAATGTTCTAATGAAAATTAATTCCCCAATACCATCTTGAATCAATATCGCTGGTCATTGGTGTGGCATCTTCTACCACGGGCAGGTTCAAACCTGTTTTCATTGTAAAAAATCTGGGCATACTGTGAAGGATTGTCCACAGAAGGAACCTGCTGCTATGGGTCATACTGATGTCCTTCCTCCTACGGAAGATGCTCCGGTTATGGAAGATCCTCCTCCTCCCATTGTCAATGAGACCGTAAAAGAATCTCTCCCCCACAAGGAAGAGTCTCCATCTGTCAAATCATCCATTGTAGAACCTGGAGTCTCCTTTTCAACTGTTGCTTCAAGGGGTCTAGCCTCTTCAGAAGAAAACGCAGCTTTTCCTGAGAAAATAGCTGAAAAACATGTTCACTCTCTGATGGTGACTCAGGAAGTGATCCCTAAAGTCCCTTCACAATTGCCTCTTTCTACTGCCACCTTACCACCTTTTCCATCGGATAGTGATGTGGAATCCCGAATATCGGAGGGTGATGATTCTTCACGTTTGAAGGATGTAAAACGGAAGTCTTCTAAGTCGAAAGATTCTCTCTCTCTATAGAAGCCTATGATGGTGAAGATGAACAAGTGGATAGCGATAATGATGAAAAAGATAATGAATCAGACCCCCCTTTGGAGCCTGTTGACCCGTCACGAAAAGTCTCGATTACGATTGACTCTCCTTTATCACAATTTCCTCCGAGCCTCCCTCGTTCCCAAGCAAAATCTGCGAAATCCTCTCAAGAATTGGATTTGATATCCTTCGTATCTAAGAAAACTCATCCCCGTCCAGTAGTTGGGTCTAAAAAAAACAATCATAAGAATGAAACTATATTTTTTATCCTTTATATGGCCTTGTCAATGCTAACATTAAATATTCAAGGTCTTGGAACGTCAGTTAATCGAACTACTTTGTTTTCATGGCTTAATTGTGTCAAAGCAGACGTTATTTGTCTTCAGGAGACACATTTTATTTCCCAAGAAGAGTTTGTTGAGTGAGTTCGAAAGGAAACAGAAGTTGGAAATAATATACATAATTATTCTGTTATGTCATCTCCTGGTTCGAATCGTAGCGCTGGCGTTGCGATACTGCATAAACCTTCATTTCAACTGGATCACCTTGTTTATGATAAGAATGGTCGGATGGTGACTGCTTGCCTTTCCGAGTCTGCTAGCGAATCCTCTCCGGTACAGATTATGAACCTCTGTTCAGACTAGCTGACTTTTCCTTGACATTATTATTTACATTTAAAGTTTTTTGGGACAGGACCTTTCTTTCTTTGTTTTGTTGAGTTCCAGAATATAATTGGACTATACACGCACTAAGTAACTAGTACGGGAGCTCAGGTTCCGGGAGAAAGTGACATGACATTGCCTGGATGAAAGCTTGTTTTAGAGAACCTTTTTGTAATTTTTTTATGTATTCCGGATTTTTCGTTGAAATTATATTGATTTAAATGGTTTTTGGTTGTATTTTTTGTACTAATTTACTCCCACTACGGCTGGGATGGCCCCAAAGCTGGTTGGAACATTAAATGGTCCTTCTATGTCGGATTGAACTGGTATATATCGACTTGTATTTTTTTTACTACATGTGTTCTATAATATTGACATTATCATAAACATGGGTGATGAAGACAATGTTAGTGGCATTGCCATGGGGTAGGCTACTGGGGACTCGCAAACATGTATTTGAAGTAAAAGATCGGTTGTTAAAAGACGAATTACTACAACGTTACGCAAATTGGACGAATTTGTATCGAAATCTGGTAGTAGAACGATGATAAAAGGGTATGTAAATAACTT
Organism: Dendronephthya gigantea; assembly: GCF_004324835.1. Classification (NCBI taxonomy): domain Eukaryota; kingdom Metazoa; phylum Cnidaria; class Anthozoa; order Malacalcyonacea; family Nephtheidae; genus Dendronephthya; species Dendronephthya gigantea. The sequence continues at coordinate 22,630 of NW_021163388.1, forward strand.
ATCTGAGTATTTGAAAGAAGCAGAAATACTCAATAATGGGCTCCTTGTGCTGGTGCATGAAAGTGAGCATAAAGTAGTCTTAAATTGGTATGAAGAACAGCTAGAAAGAGTCGAGGATGCCAAATTGCTGGCTGAAAACCATCTTGAGGGACGCTTACATGAAGTACAAATTGAACTCGAAACGAGTTGACACTCAAGTGAGTCCAGTGAACATGGTAATGCCCCGTTTTCATGTGAATGGCACGCTGGTGGTGGACCACTTAAATATATCTCAGCAGAATGTTAACTTGAAGGATGTTAAGTCTAAATGGCCTCATTTAAAGGACATAGACATACCGGAAGCGAGTGGTTGTGAAGTGTCCTTACTCCTTGGCAGTGATTGTTCTGCCCATAGAGACAAGGTGTGGTCCTAGGGGTACACCTATTGGTATTCGTACAAAACTTGGCTGGATGATAACTGGACCCCTTCCTGGTTATGATCGAGAGTCACAAAGTGTTTTTCATACTTATATTCGATCACCTGACAAGGAGTTGCATGACCGTGTCAAGTCTTGGTGGCGAACAGAGGAGTTTGGATGCAGGTACGACGCGGAGATCCAAAGATCCATCAAAAATGAAACTGCTATGAAAAATTTGAAAGATTCTACTAGAAATGTTGACGGAAGATATGAAGTTCCACAACTCTGGAAGAAGAGCGATGGTGATGAAACGGTTGCAACGAGACCCTAAGTTAGCTGAAGCATACAAGGAAACAATTCACAGTGACCTTGAAAAGGGCTACATTAAAAGAATTGAGCCTGACGAAATTGCAAATGATGAAAAGCAATGGTACTTGCCCCACCACCCTGTACTGAACAAGAACAAGCCTGGGAAAGTTAGACGAGTGTGTGACGCTGCCTGCCGGTATCAAGGATCCTCACTCAATCATCGTCTTATATCTGGTCCTGATCTTCTTATTAACTTAACAGGGATATTTACGAGATTTCGTAAAGAGCCGATTGCATTGTCAGCCGATATTGAGGCTATGTTTAGTCAAGTTATGGTGCCCAAAGATGACCAACCTGTGCTACACTTGATCTGGCGTGATTCTCCTAACTCGGAAACGGAAATCTATCAATACCAAAGGCATATTTTTGGAGCTAAGTGTGCGCCTACTTGCTCAAATTACGCCCTTCGTCGAAATGCAAAGGATAACGAACATGAGTTTCCTGATGCTGCAGCGGTAATTGAACGTAATTTTTATATGGACGATCTCTTTAAGTCTGTTGATTCTGTTGCAAGAGCCATCAAACTTTGTAAGGAACTTATCGAGTTATGTCAGAAAGGATAGTTTCGTCTAACAAAGTGGATTTCCAATGATTGCGGTGTGATCGAGACGATTCCAGAAACCGAGCGAGCTGCTTCTGTCAAGACACTGGAAGAATAAACGGACATGCCCGTAGAGAGAGCCTGGGTGTAGGGTGGAATACCCAAACAGACAGTTTTGTGTTTAGTGTTAAACAAAAACAATCAGCCTACACTCGAAGACAACTACTTAGTGCCATTGCGTCACTGTTTGACCCGCTAGGTTTTCTCGCACCCTTTGTGGTTAGAGCGAAGATGTTACTTCAAAAAGTCTGGCAACTTGGTTTGACTTGGGATATGATCAATTACCTGAAGATGTGTTGGCAGAATGGCGATTGTGGGAAGCTGAGCTTCTGATGCTGGAGCGATTTTCAGTCCCAAGACTTTATCAGCAAGTTGATACGACACCCATCATTCATCGCAAATCGGATCAGCGAGATTCTGGACGCAACAGAAGTTAACCAGTGGCATTATTGCCCAAGTAAGTTAAACCCAGCAGATGACGGTACATGTGGACTTCGAGTTTCATCCCTCACAACAATTTCTCGTTGGCTGAATGGACCTGAATTTGTGCTGGCTGATGAAAAAGAATGGCCCCACGACGTCACAGTCAAGATGGTTGAAGGAACGCCTTCCGACGATGGTCAAGAAAGTGATCATCATTTCGCAGGCAAAACAACAGCGCAGAGTGAACCTGCACAGGTGGAACTTGTTGATATTACCCGATATTCTTCATACCTTCGCGCGTTGACTGTTATGACTTATGTTAAACATTTTCTTTGTAATCGTAAAGTGCGAGAATTCGAGAGAGTATTCTGTAATCCATCAGTCGAAGAACTTGAACATGCAAGGAAACAGTTGATTTGTCAAGAACAAGCAAAGTCATTCCCGTCTGAAGTCAAGGCCCTTAAACATGGACGTCCTGTCAAAAGACAAAGCAAGTTGGTGTCCTTACCCAGTGAGCACAACGACGTTGATTCAACGTTGAATCGACGTCACCCAGCAACGTTGAATCGACGTCACCCAGCAACGTCAAAACGACGTCGAAAAAAGTTCGAAAACGCAAATCGAATCGACGTCGATTATTCGACGTCGAAACGATGTCGGGTAATCTACGTCGAATCACAGTTAATAGAGGTGAGATGGTTGGGCTAGCTGGGTCACGTGACAATTATGTTATTGTCCACTGTTTATTAGGGTCACGTGATGCGATGTATTCATCACTCAACACCTCATCGAGCGTGGTTTATCCGGCGTAGCACTGTTGGCTCTACAAACTCTTCGAAAAATTCGTCCTTTTGTTGCGCTTTTGAACCAAATTTTGAAAATTAATATTCGAATACATGCCTGGGCGTAACTGCGCCTTTTTTGGCTGTGCCACAAGCCAAAAACACGGGCTTTCGCTCTTTAAAATCCCGTCACTTCGAAATGATGACAGCGAGCACACTGTGGCGTTGAAGACAAAAGCAAGAGAAGAATGGCTTCGATTGATACTGAGAACGAGAGAGGCGACACCGGAGTTGAAAAAACGTATCGAGGCAAACAATATTTTTGTTTGCGAGCTCCATTTCAAGCCAGATTGTATACTAACAAGTAAGTTCAAGTTTGTATTTGCGCTCGATATTTAAATGCGCTGCGGAACAATGACCACGGGACTTCGCTGTCTGTTTATAAATAAAACAAAGCTCTTTATATGAATATTTAATGTAGTATTTGTGCATAATCTTTAGACCCTAAAAGAAAAGTTCCCGTTACTGGTAGCGTGCCTACGGAAAATTTGCCTAAAAGAAGCCACGAAATTGAAACGAAGGAACGACAACCTTTGGTAAGAAACCCTCTCGGGGTTGAAGATATTCCTTCGACTTCGTCGTCGTTATTTTCCATGGAAAATGAACTCGAACAGCTGGACGCGCAGTCAATCGTTCCATGGGTTTCAGAAAAGTGGGAAAAAGGTGAAGTCCAATTCAAACTGTGGGACGGTGTACACAGCATTGCCAAACACAGTGTCGATGTAAACACGACTTTGGAATTTACAGTCTATGTTTATAATTGGCCTCTTCCAGAGGATCACAGCATTTATACTGACAGAAGGCGATCAATCAGAGGTGAGGGGGTTAAGGAACTTTTATCTTATGTTGAAAACTCCAGATTGTGTGATGGACTACCTGAAGACCATATGACAAAATCTGTGGCCCTTGACCCAACATCAGAGACCACCTTCCAACTTCCAGGAACAGTTATTCGGCATTCAATCCCAAAATGTTCATTCCCAACCCATTTCGAGGCAACTGTGATCTATCGAACTGCTAGTTGCCGAGTAGCTCTGGAGACTGTTAAGCCTGAAGATGAATCATGTGGTCCATGCATTAGTGCTAGACGTACACTAGACAGAGCCGAGAGGAAAAAGTCGAGAGCATCATCAACTCCAGCCAGAAGCAAGGCATCTCTGAGTGCATATGGAACAGAAAAGTTGCGTGCAACCGTGATTGAGACAAGACTGAAATGCAAATCCTTAGAGGCAAAGCTTGAGTTGTTGCAAAGCAAGATTGATGAAGAGGGAGTGGATGTAAGCGAGTCACTGGAAAAGGACCTTCTCAAAATAATGGGGGGGGCAAAATATGGAAGCTTCACCACATATGAAGTTCTTCTGGCAAGAGCAGATAAAGCTTCTACAGATGAAAAAGATGGGTCGGAGGTATCACCCTCAAATTATCAGGTTTGCTTTGTCTCTGCATGGAAGGTCAGCATCAGCTTATCGTGAGTTTAGAGACAGTGGTGCATTGATTTTGCCTAGTGAGAGAGTTCTTCGGGACTACAAAAACTATTTTAAGCCGAAGGCAGGGATTAATCAAGAAAACATTGATAATTTGCGTGGGAAAACATCAAACTTTAGTGATCAGCAAAGATATGTTGCCATTGTTATGGATGAAATGAAGATCCAATCCAATCTTGTCTTTGACAAGTATTCTGGGGACTTGATTGGATTTATTGATCTAGGGGATCCGATGACAAATTTTGCCAACCTTCAGGAAGAAGATACCTTGGCTAGCCATGCTTTGGCATTTCTTGTAAGAGGAATGTGCACTGACCTCAAACATGTTATTGCATATTTCTTTACAGGAAATGTCACCTCTTTCCAGTTAATGCCCATGTTCTGGAAAGTGGTCTCTACGTTGGAGTTGTCACTGAAACTAATGGTGTGTGCTGCTGTTAATGATGGCGCCTCTCCCAACTGCAAGTTCTTTCGCCTTCATGCCAAGTTACCAGTGGAACCAAAGCGTGATGTTGTTTATAAGACACCAAATCTTTTTGCAATGTCACGCTTTATCTACTTTTTTGCTGATTTGCCACATTTAATAAAAACTGCACGAAACTGTCTCTACAACTCGGGATCTGGTTCGTGCAGCCGTTACATGTGGAATGATGGGAAGTATCTTCTGTGGAGGCACATTAGCAGTCTCTATTACAGTGACCAAGAGTTTGCTCTCCACACCCTCCCAAAGCTGACACTGGATCATGTTGTGCTAACACCATACAGTAAGATGAAGGTAAACCCAAACTCACTGGTAAAAAAAACAACAAGAGATTGATCTGCATAGACTTTGAGCCTTTTTGCAATTTAGGCAAATTGAAAGTTAAATTTAAGTTTTATTTTCAGTTCCCTAGTCTAATCCTTTTACCCATTTCTTTGATCCTAAATATTAAGCTGATTCTTTATATAAACAGGAAAAGAGAGTAAATAAGAAAATGAAAACTGGCCTACTTAAGCATTTACTCTAATTCCATACTTATTACTCCTCAAGGGAAAAAGTTTGGGTGTTATTGGGTTAAATTTAAAATAGTTAAATGCATTTTCTAACCTATAAAACTGTATTTTCTAATTTATTAGGTGAAGCTAGCTATCCAAGTCTTGAGCAGATCTGTGGCCATAGCACTGCAAGAAAGTGGAAATGATGATGTTCTGGCAACAGCAAAGTTCTGTATGATGATTAATGATTTCTTTGACTGTACGAATGTGAGGTCCTTGACGGAACATATCAGTAAAAGAAATCATATGATCAAACCATACACCTCCCAAGACGATGAGCGATTCATCTGGTTGGAAGATGTGTTTGTGAAGTACCTCGACACTTGGAAAGACTCAACTACCACAAGGGAAGGGGTGTATTCCAGCAGTGACAGAGAGAAAATGTTTCTTTCAACCCAGACCTATGAGGGCTTCAAAATCTCAGTGTACTCCCACATTGAGGCAATTAAATTTCTCCTTGCTCAGGGCTTTCAATATGTCCTGAGTGAGAGATTCATGCAGGATGTGGTGGAGGATTACTTTGGGCACCAAAGAGCAAAAGGTGGACGGTCAGACAACCCCACAGCTCAACAATTTGGGTACAATGACCTAACCATTGCAGCACAAAGGGATATTGCCCCGGTGGTAAGAGGTAATGTTGGTGGTCGTTATACCAAAGAGAAATGGTACAAAGTCAGCGATGAACCAGTGCATAAAAGAAAGAAAGAGAAGTAAACTGTCTAAGATAGATAGAGACAAAATAGGGTTATGTGGGGAAAAAATCACTATCCAGTGAATAACATTTTCCACCTTTTGAAAAATTAGCCACAGAATTTTTACATTTAACTTGGCTGCAATAGTAATCCTGCAGAACATATATATCATATATCCAATTGGTATGTTTGCCAGTTTTTGCACAAGGCACACATGAAAGTAGCATTCACCTATTTCTTGCATGAGTTGATTTCTTATCCCCAAATATCTTGAACCCATGCAATAACAAATAAATTCTGAGGCTAATAATTTCTTAAAATTTTTGAAGTGGTAAGGCTATTGGATAGAGGTATGAATATGTAGTCAGAAAATTTTTTTTTGAGGCTAGCTAACAATCTTTATTAAAACAATATTTTTCTTATGAAAGTTGCAATAGTCAATAATATTTACAGTAATTTAAATATAATATGTGTCTTGAAAAATAAACACATAAGCCTAATAAAGATAAAAAACTTGTCTAGCTGTTTTAGTAAGCTCTGACATGGTTCATTTCAAGACAGAGATTATATTTTAGACAATAGCTGACATGGAACCTGAAATTTAGACAAAGACATTTACAAACATAATTAGTCAACTATAAATATTCACCCTATATACATTCATTTTTCACCAGAACTTTGTTTCATGTCCTTTCTGAGAGCCCTTTTTCTCACTTCCTTTTCTTTGATCTTATATTTTGTAACATAGTCTTTGGCATAGGAAAAGGATCTCACTTTCAGGTAAAGTTTGACAACATTTTCCAAACATAATTTTGGAGTCAAACTGGTAGAAGTGATCCCAGAAGCTACTACAATATTATCCCATAGTGACTTAACTTTGGGTGACTCTAGGGTTGAAAAGGCTATTTGCTCGGTTGGTATGTTGCGTAGAACCAGCTTGGACTTAGATACTTCAGTTCTAAAGCAGACTTCAGCTTCTTCTAAAATAGCCATTAAATCATCACATGGTGTGACCAGGCCACCTTTTGTTCGAGCTGATATGAAGTTGTTCAACTCGTTTGAACACTTCATACTTTGCAGTAACTCTTGCAGTTCCTTGTTCTCTGGGCTAGATTTTCCCTTGTTCTTTTTAAATAAGTTTGATATAACATACCCACCAATGTAAGAGAGAGGTCCTCGTTCAGATGGATTAATAGCTTTGGCAGCAACAGGAGTAGATTCACTCTTATCTCTGAGTTGGCTAACATTGTAATGGCCAACCAAATGATCTGGTATATGAATCATTATCAAATTTGTTACCCTGAAGTCTTCACAGTTCAAAAGTTCACAAGATCGTGGCATCAAGCCATAGAAATCTTCGAGAAGTTTGTCCTGATTTTTCTTTCCATAAAATTTCTGGTATAATGGCAATATAGCTTTGAACAAAGCCTCATTAGCTGACGCCGTCTTTAGGTTCGCATTTATTTCATCGCCGTATAAGTTCTGCTCTATGATATTGGCTTTTATGGTTTCGACAATCGAAGCCAGCGTATCTTGAGAAAATCCTGTATTTACCATACAGTCTGAATGAACACTCTGACTTTCTTCTCGATGTTTTGAATTGGTGTGCCGCGTTAAACCACCCTTTGATTTACATATTTTATTATATTGCGTACATGGAAATGCTTTCTGCCCTTCGATTTCAACTAAAGCATCCATGAATTCTTGTTCTACTTCGGTACTGTCGGCCTCAGTTGTAGTAAAATCAACGGTAACATTCATACGATATGAATCACCTTCCATCTCGCCCTCGCTGTCATAGTCTAATCGACGTTCCTCGGTTTCCTCGGTTAATTTTTCTTCCAAATACTGGCCAACTTCAAAGTTTATATTTAATTCATCCGCCATGATAAGAAATGTAAACTTTAAACCGGCATTGGCGGATAAAGAGCAAATAAAAGGATGTTGGATGTATCAAATAACTAATAATTCACTCCTTAAGTATATCAAATTACAGCTTGAGAAGCGAACCCATGAACACATCGCATCACGTGACATTTTTTCTGTTTGATCCCCGACATCATTTGCCGCTCCCTTTGATGTTTTGCCGCTAGCCCAACCATCTCACCTCTATTAACTGTGGTCGAATCGACGTCTGCAATTTATGAAATTCCAACATCGAAACGACATCGAAAATGATTTGAAAACGCAAATCGAATCGACGTTAGATTATTGCCTTTAAAACAACGTCTCTGCATAAGATTTTAGCTAGATTTTGAAATGCATAAAAAAAAACATACTTGCACTGACTCTATAGTTCAAACAAATTTTATTCAATTTACATCACCTTGCCTAAATCTACAATATACTTGATTTGAAATTAAGAAATCAGATTCGAAAAATTGTCTGGCATTCCTTCATCTCAGATTATGTTTTCTTAAAATCTCGCATCAAAATAGTGTGAGAAGAGTCTCTGAGTATTGTAAAATAATGGACACTATAGACCACTATGGAATTGGATATTAATTTCAAGTATGTTCTTTCCCTTCATTCTGAACAATCTTTTCATCATCATTAAACACGCAGCAACAGGAGGTGCATTTACTTGTGATGACAATTTGTGACTTGCGATTTGCGACTTGCTTGGCCAACCTTAAAAGTTGAGATGATATTGTTTACTACATATGTGGTCCTTATGTGTGCGCTTACCCAATATATTTGTTATAGGTCTGTGCTAGGCCGTTCGCTAGTTATTTAATAAGCTTAATGATGTAGCACGTCGATACTTCAGTTGAGAAAGGCAACCGGCAAAGGGAGCAGCATACTAAAAATAAGTTTATTCATCTAGCAAACGGCTTATAATAGTACGCAATTTTCAAAAAATCAAAGCAAATAGCTAAATCGAATCACAATCAACACGACTAATATACGGAACCATAAATTGGGTCTAAATCATCAAAACTAAGTAGCGGATTGAATTGGATTATAAATGCAATTAGTTCTGGCGTCAAATATGGCGATCTTACTGTATATACAAAGTCATATTAGAATGAATAACCCGCGATCACACAACGTTGAAACATAAATTAACAAAATCTAATGAGCAACCTCACTGCTTTCTTTGATTTATGCGGAAGATATCCAACCATTAAACTCAGAAAATCCTGTGAAAATATCCCGAAATATACAGCTACAATGTTTCATATTCCGTTCGCGACAACATGTTTCAATTTTCAAATGGACGCGCTCAATTCGACCTTCCCGAAGTGCACTGCGCGCACTCTACCAACAATGCATGACCGACATTGCTCCGGGGAGGCCCGAGGTATTTAATAAAGGTTTTAAATAGTCTGTTACACAGAAATTAACTTCTTAAAATCGCAACATTCGTCCTAACTATCTATCAGGAATGATATTATTACCATTGCGATCTTTGCAAGCTGGTCCTGTAAAGTTTTTATATAACATCGAAACAACGTTGAATAAACGTCGCGAAAACGACGTTGAGAATAGGTTGATATATCGACGCTTTAACGACCTGACAAAAACACATCATTACACTGCATATATGATGTTCACAACACTTTCCTAATATTGTTGTGAATTCATACACAATTTAAATGCGGCAAACGCAGCAAACTCTAGTTTTACCTGATGTTGAAACAACGTTGAAACAACGTCAGTTTGCGACGTCGATATGACGTCGTGAAATCAACGTCAAAACGAAGTCGATATTGGGTTGATCGACGTCACGACCAAAATTCAACCATAAATCAACGTCGAAACGACGTTGTGTGCTCACTGGGTAGCGCCATTCATGGACGAAGATCGAATAGTACGCGTTGGTGGTCGCATTGGGAAGGCGGCTTTACCCTTCGTTACGCGTCATCCGATTGTTTTGGATTCGATTGCCATCTGACCAAATTGATTGTATTGGATACTCACAGAGAACTTGGTCACGCTGGAGTGGACAACGTAAGAAACAAGTTGCGACAGAAGTATTGGATTCTTTGTTGTAAGGCCACGGTGAAGAAGATTCTTTACGGCTGCTGGTTGTGCAAATTGCAGCAAATTGTACCACAACCTCCAAAAATGGCTGAATTACCGCGTGATCGTTTGTTGATTAGTCCTCCCTTTACCAAAGTTGGCATGGATTACTTTGGTCCGCTGGAAGTAAAGTATGGAAGAAAGCGTCTAAAGCGTTACATTTGCCTCTTTACTTGTCTTGCAACACGGGCAGTTCACTTGGAGGTGGCGTTCTCTCATCATGTGTCTGCGAAGGTTCGCAGCTCGGAGAGGAAACCCACAAGTTTATATTCAGGCAATGGAACAAACTTCGTAGGGGCAAATCGGGAGCTCAAAGAGTGTGTAGAGAATTTGAATCAAGGACGAATCGCTAAAGAATTGAGTCAGAAAGGTATTAAAATGGGTGTTTAACCCTCCAGCTTCCCCACATATGGGAGGAGCATGGGAGAGACTAGTGCGTTCTTGTAAGAAAACCTTTAAAGCAGTCTTAAAGAATGAAGTATTGACTGTTGAAGTGTTGGCAACTGCAATGGTAGAGGTAGAATCGTTGGTGAACAGCAAACCCTTGACTGAAGTTAGTTCGGATGTTGAAGCGATGGAAGCAATTACGCCGAATCACTTTCTTCTAGGTCGTTCTAGTTTGCATTTACCACCTGGAGTGTTTGTTGACAAGGAAATTTCTAGTCAAAAGCGTTACTAGTTAATTATTTATTGGGTATGAATACAAATTTAACAACATCAATTACAATATTAAAACAAAACGAACAAACAAAAAAAAAATCATCCCAAATGGACGAGGTGCGAACGAGATGTTTATAATAAAAAAACTACCCATGCGAGGCACCTCTCCGAAAATATACATGATAACAGAGTGAGAATATTCATACAAACAACAGAACAAGTTTAACAAAATACAAAACAATAAATCACAATACACATACAAAACGTAATACAGTCAATTTTTATGACATGGACATTCACGTGACATAGACCAGGTACATAACAAATTAACATCAAAAACGGAACATGTTAACTTAGAGTAATGATCATAAAGATAGTTTTTAAATGTCCTTAAACAAGAGAATGTATCTGGAGTAGATGAACGGCAAACACTGTTCCACAGTTTCACAATTCGATAGAAGTATGAAGCCTGGTAGGTGGATGTATTACAGCAGGGAGTCCTGAGAGTGAGGTTTGGATTGTTGCTGTGACGGGTTCGGTTGTGGGGAACAAAGGAAACATAATTGTGAACATCAAAGGTCAGTGATACCATATAGGGCTTTGTAGAAAAAAATCAGATCTCTCATCTCTCGGTCATAACACAATGGCAATAATTTCAGCTTTGCTAAACGTTCACTGTAGCTGGAATCCCCTTTACGTTGCCTCAATATCCATCTGGTCGCTCGCCTCTGTACTTGTTCGAGCTTGATCTTTTGGGCATGGATGTGTGGTGACCAAACCTCGCTGGCATAACATAGCTGTGATTTAACGAGAGACAGATACAGGGTGCGACGAACTCGGACATTAGTTAAGAGGGGGCATGTTCTTCGAAGTAAGCCCAACAGCTTGTTGGCTTTTGATGTTATGGTGTGAACATGGGAATTCCATGACAGATTTCCAGTCATTATTACCCCAAGATCTTTTTCTTCTTGGACGTGATGGAGATTGGTTAGCCAAGGTGGTAAGCAAAGGTAATGGGTTTCTTTTTGCGGGACACAGTCAACACTTTGCATTTAGATTCGTTGAATTTGATGTTATTGGTATTGCTCCAGGTGATTAGGTTTGTTAATATTAGTTGTAGATGTTGAGCATCGGCCTCTGATGTTATTTTTTGAAAAGTCTTCGCGTCGTCGGCATACAAGGCAGCGTCTGAGTTTTCGGGAATAATATTCGGCAAATCGTTTATAAATAACGAACAACAGAGGGCCGAGTATGCTTCCTTGAGGCACGCCTGATGTAACAGAAGACCAACTTGAGGCAACACCATCAATGACGACTCTTTGTGTCCTGTCAGTTAAATAGTCTTTGAACCATTCAAGAATACGTCCACAGACACCATATTGCATGAGTTTTGCCAAAATTATACCATGGTCAACTGAGTCAAAGGCTTTTGCAAAATCTAAATAAATTATGTCAGTTTGTATGTTCTTATCAAGATTTTCTCCAATCTTGTGCAAAACCTGTAGCATTTGTGTTATACATGATCGGTTGCGTAGGAATCCGTGTTGAATGAGGGAAATATGGGTGATTACATGTCCGTAAGTTGTTGGCATACAAAACGTTCCAGTACTTTAGCGATAATTGGTAAAAGGGATATTGGCCGGTAATTTCTGCTGGTTCTTTCAAGCCTTTCTTGTGAACTGGTGTCAAGTTAGCTGCTTTCCACTCAATGGGCAGTCGTCCAACACGTAAAGATAAATTAAACAATTCACAAAGACTTGGTGCAATACTACGACTACATTCTTTAAGAATTCGTGCTGGTATTCCGTCCGGGCCGCAGGCTTTTGTCACATCTAAATTTCTGAGGCAGTACTCAACTTCCTCCACAGTCACTTGCATTTCACCAATGTTCGTAATATTTGTGATTTCGTCATATTCATCCTTATCAGCATTAATATCAATGTTGGGTTTTGTAAAAACGGAAGTAAAGTATTGATTAAGAAGATCAGCTTTCTGAGCCGGTGATTTTGCTGTAATGCCATTGTACGTGATATTGGTGCTCTGTTTCGATCGATGATGTAATATTGATTTATGGTAAGTCCAGAAAACTTTTGGATTTGTTGAGAAAGACTTCTCTATTTTAGATAGATATTCTTTGTGTTTTATTTTTACGAGCGACTTGATGATCTTACTGAATTTTCTCAACTTTTGTTTTCATGTTTCAGACTTGTTCTGACGGTACCTTTTCAACGCCAAGTATTTCTTGCGAATAAAGTTGCGAACTTCGTTGTCAATCCAGGGAGGGGAATTTGTATCTTTTACTGTTCTAATTGGAATATGATCCTTTACAGCTGCAAAGAATTCATCTTTCCAGGAGGACCACAGTTGATCAATATCACCAGTGCTTTCAATGTTAACTTCCAGACGCATTTCACCGAGACTTATGTTTAGACCTTCAAAATCAGCTTTCTTCATGTCATACATCTTACGTCTTACAGGCTTAATCCTTTGAAAGTCCAGGATTAAGCGTTGCAGACAATCGCAAGTTGTAACAAATTTATGGGGACGATGGTTAAGAGAATACTTGCCTGGTCTAGTTCAAAGGGCGAAGTGGACTCAAGAGGTGCCAAATCTTAAGATTGGAGATTTGGTTATTGTAGTGGACTATTCCTCTCTGCGTCGTACTTGGCCGTTAGGAAGAATTATTAAAGTCTATCCTGGTTCAGACAAGGTAGTAAGAAGTGCGGATGTGAAAACCAAGTTTGGAGTGTTCAGAAGACCTACAGCAAAGCCAGCAGCACTCAAAGAGTGATCGTCCTTACGATACGAGCGAGAATTTCAGACTAGCTGACTTTCCTTGACATTATTATTTACATTTACAGTTTTTTTGGACAGGACCTTTCTTTCTTTGTTTTGTTGAGTTCCGGTATATAATTGGACTATACAGGCACTAAGTAACTAGTACCGGAGCCCGGGTTCCGGGAGAAAGTGACATGACATTGCCCGGATGAAAGCATGTTTTAGAGAACCTTTTTATACCTTTTTTTTTGTATTCCGGATTTTTCGTTGAAATGATATTGATTTAAATGGTTTTTGGTTGTGTTTTTTTGTACTAATTTCCTCCCAGTACGGCTGGGATGGCCCCAAAGCTGGTTGGAACAACCTCTATGCCCCGAATTCTAAGCGAGAGAGTGGAGAATTTTTTGAATCTCTCCCTCCTCAACTTGATCCATCTATTCCCATAATCATATGTGGAGATTTCAATACGGTTGTAGATCCATCAACTGATAGACAGGGTTGTAACCCTTCATCCTATTGGGCAAATAATTGGCCTCAGTCCTTGGATTTTTTAACAACAGAACTTTCTCTTGTTGACATTTGGCACCTACATCACCCTAATGAAGTTGCCTTTACTTGGTGTCGTCCGAATGGAGAACAGGCTTCTCGTTTGGATATGTTCTTTGTGTCTTCCCGCCTCGTTGATTTAGTTAAACAAGTTGAGATTTTACCCTATTTCCGCTCTGATCATTCCTTTGTTTTTTTATGTGTTGCAATACCCTCTATTCCTGTTCGTGGTCCTGGTATTTGAAAAATCAACACCTCTTTGTTGAAACAAGATGAGTATGTGGCAATGATTCGTGATTTCTACTTGGTGGGATGTCGGCAAAAAGCTGATTAAACGTTAATCCTGTCAATTCTCACGAAAGCAAGCTTGCGAACGTAGATATTGTCTTTGTTCTCTGGAGAATACTTTAATTCATCTTGATAGGCGTCAGCGCAATGGTGAGGACGTCGCTGCTTTGGTCAATGAGACTAAATCTGACTTGGAACTAGAACATATTCATAAAGCTACCGGAGCTCGCATTTGGGCTAAAGAACAATGGGCTGAGGAAGGTGAAACTTCCTCTCGTTATTTCCTTCAACAAGAAAAAGCAAAAGGTGTAAAGCTTATGTTCTCCGGCATTCGCAACACTCATGGTATCGTCGTTCAGTCATCAGTGCTATGCTGCGGGTGTGGTGTATGTTTTACGTTCAACTGTTCACTGCTTTAGCTGTCTCTGATCAAGCTTTCTTCCTCAACTCATTGGATCTTACTTTATCACAAGAAGATTCAGATTCCTGTGAAGGCTTCATTACTCTTCATGAATGTAAATGTGTTCTCAACAGTATGAAAATAAACAAGTCTCCTGGGATTGATGGATTGCCTTATGAGTTCTACAATACCTTTTGGGACATTATTGGTAATGACCTTGTCAATGTTTTTAACTCAAGTTTTCATGCTAGTCGCCTATCCTTTTCTGAGCGGACAGGCTTAATCTCGCTCCTTTACAAGAAAAATGATAAGCTAGATACTAAAAACTGGCGGCCCATCACGCTTTTATGCTGCGATTATAAAATCTTATCCAAGATATTTACTAACCGGTTGAAGACGGTGCTTTCTTCAGTCATTAATGTTGCCCAGTCATGTGGTGTTCCTGGCTGTTTCTCAAGCAAAAATGTACGGTTCCTGCATGATGCTGTCAATTATGCTAATGCATCTAACATTAGTGGTGCCATTATATCCCTAGATCAAGAGAAAGCTTTCGACCGTGTGGACTGGGCATTCACATTTCAAGTTCTAGAGAAGATGAACTTTGGTCCGTCCTTTGTCAGCTGGGTCTGTTTGCTATATACAAATATATTTTTCCATGTTTTAGTCAATGACTATACTAATGACCTTTTCTCAATATCTCGTGGTGTTCGCCAAGGCTGTCTATTATCTCCTTTGCTGTACATCTTGGTAGCAGAGACTATAGCTTGTGCCATTCGTCGTGATCCCGATATCGATGGTTTTTTCTCTTCCGAGTGGTGAAACCCATAAGGTTTTCCAATATGTTGACGATACCAGTGATGTCAGATGATTCTATTCGTGCCTTATTTTCCCTTTTTGCAAGATATGAGAAAGCCACTGGTGCAAAGTCAAATGCCAAGAAATCGCATGGACTCTTGTTTGGTTCGTGGATTGGTCGTTCTGATTTACCTGTATCCCTTGATTGGTCGAGCGAAAGTATAACTATCCTTGGGTGCCGGGTGGGCAACAACATCGGTCCTGACTGGGATTCCCTTTTGGAACGTTTAACCAGCTTTCATCTTGGAAACATCATCAACTCTTCTTTCACGGTCGTGCAATGGTTGCCAATGTCCTGAGTCTAAGCACGCTTTGGTATCAGGCTACCATCTTCAATGTCCCCAAAACTGTTATTTTCTCAATCAACAAGCTTTTATTTTCCTTTGTGTGGAATGGTATAGGTGAAGGAATTGGCACGGAGCCTCTCCCTGTCTATTATCTCTCGTCCTGTCTGGCATACCTATTTTTGTCCAAGCAACAGCAATCCGAACATCGTTTAGTCTCCCCACTGTCGTCGGTTTGGTCTGTCGCCAGACTGGTCTTCTGTTTGGCGCAGTCTCCATTTATGGCGCTTCACTCGCTCGGTACGTGACACAGCTTGGCTCTTCTTCTACCGGCTGATCACCTAATCCGCTTTGGATTGAATGTGCCTGCTGAATGCTTCTGTGGCCAAGAGGAGACAATGATACATCTCTTCACTACATGTCCCTTTGCTGTTGCACTTATGGATTTGTTCTTCCAGGTGATCTGTCAGTTTCGGTCCAACATCCAACTTACCACTGACATTATCTTTGGTTTCCCTCAGCGTTCTCATGTCCCATACGTCTACACCGTGTTACTGGGTATTTTACGGCATCACATCTGGTTAACTCGGAACAAATATCGGTTCGAGAACATTCCACCAAACAATTGTGTCACACTCAAGCAGGCGAAATCAACTTTCCGATTCCTTCTGCGGATTATGAAACATCGATCTCCAGCTGACATTTTTTTGCAACAGTGGTTGGTTAATGGTCATATTGGATCCATCAGTTCCGCTAACTGGATCCCATCATCATATGTGTGTGTCTCTTCTGGTCTCAGCCAGTCGAGACTTGTAAATTGTTGTAGTGCTTTGTCATGTATTTCGGATTGTTCTGTACTTTGTACGTGGTTGTCCAATGAATTTTGGCCTGTGATCTGGTTGGACTTCGGTTCAGTTGGGTTGCACAGGTAACCATCCTTTTGGATGAATTTTTGCCGGTGTTTGGGGTTGCTCTCATTGATCGTGTAATTATTATCAGTACTGCCATTTGTTATCATTAGCTTACCATTTGCAGGTTGCATCATGGCACAGGGGAGAGGTTTACACCCTCTGACGATCTGCGTCACTAAGTAGTGGCCCCCTTGGGTGCGGCGATATCACGGGTCCAGGTTCCATTGCACCGTCGGGGTCGACATGCCCTTAGTCGTTCAACTCAAAATAAGATCAAGTGCAGCATCAAATTTATTATGCATTTGGATCATTGCTTAGAAGACGTGGATAATTCGGAAGTTGTACTGACCGAAGACTTCAATGTTGATTATTCAACAAAGAAGAATCCGTTATGTCGTAAATTTGATCAATTTGCACTTAAGAACAGTTTAAGTCAAATTGTTTGCAAACCCACCTGTGTTATTGAGAATTCCAGCACTACAATAGACCTGATTCTGGTTAACAATGCCCATAGAATTGTGCAGTGTGATGTTTTATATTCAAGCATCAGTGATCACAGTCCTGTCTTTTGTGTTTTGAAAGGAGGTATTAAGAAATTGCTACCTAAGGTATTTGAATATCGCTCTTTTAGGAACTTTGAAAAGGACACTTTTTTATGCGATCTTAAAAATGTACCGTGGAGTTTAATTGAAGGTGTCGAAGATATTGATGATGCAGTACATTTGTGGGAGCGATTATTCAAAGACATTGCAGATCAACACGCGCCATTAAAAACAAAGCACATACCAGCGAACCAAACACCTTGGATAACAACAAAACTACTTGAAGTACGCCGAGATCGTGACTATCATCATAGAAAGGCTCAAGCTTCCAACTCAAGCTACCACTGGCAGATGTATCGCAATTTGAGAAATCATGCCAATCGTGAGGATAAACGACTTAAATCAGAATACTATTGTAAACTTATCGAAGAAGCAAGCAATAATAGCTCTAAGATGTGGAAAGCTATTAAGGAAACCTTGCCTTCTAAATGTCAGAATGATATAAATGCTATTTTAGTTGATGGGAAATTACGAACGGATCCCAAGGGGATTGCTGAAAGTCTAAATCGGCATTTTTCAAGCATTGGCAAGAAACTAACGAAACTTTTCTCATCATCAAAGCATGACCAACGTATTAATTAATCTTCCAGTTTCGAATTCCAGCCAGTCACAACAGAGTTTGTTAAAGAACAGCTAAGTCAGTTAAAAACTAAAAAGGCTATCGGTCTGGACAAAATCAGTACCCGCCTACTCCGTGACGGTGCTGCTGTTATTGCTCCATCTCTGTGCTACATTATTAACTTATGTTTTAGAAGTGGGCAGTTTCCCAGGTCATGGAAATGTGCTAAGGTAACTGCCTTATTCAAGCAGGGTGACAAAACAGACAAGGATAACTATCGTCCAATATCAATCCTTCCTACAGTTAGTAAAGTCATAGAGAGGGCTGTACACTCACAACTGTATCGTTATTTAGAGTTTAATCATCTGCTGGCCATTAATCAATTTGGATTTAGATGTGGTTGATCAACAGCTCTTGCACTCTCTCAGTTTACTGATAAGGTCCTTGGAAACATGGACAATGGGTTAGTAAATGGTATCGGGTTTATCGATCTAAAGAAGGCGTTCGATACTGTGGACCATATTATCATGCTTCAGAAGCTGAGGAGTCTGGGGGTAAGGAGCACACGTCTTGCGTGGTTCAATTCCTATCTCTCATCTCGTATGCAGAGCACAGTGGTTGGTCATACCTCATCTACAACACGCAAGGTCACCGTGGGAGTTCCTCAGGGGTCCATTCTTGGTCCCCTATTGTTTTCAATCTATGTGAATGAACTACCCAGTTGCCTAATTAACACCACGGTAACATTATTTGCTGATGACACAGCGATTTATTGTTCCTCAAAATCAGCATCAGAGTTACAGAGGCTTTTAAATGAGGACCTACATCGACTTGCACAGTGGCTTGCAGATCATAAACTTACTTTGAATATTAGCAAATTTAAATTCATGCTAATTGGGGGAACAAAGAGACTCAAATCCTTTAATCAAGTTACTCTAAATATTAACAATGAAGAATTGGACAAGGTAGAGTCCTTTAAATACCTAGGTGTTGTTATTCATGAGACTTTGTCTTGGACAGACCACGTAGATTATGTTTGCAATAAAGCATATAAACGAATTGGAATTCTTCGAAGAATAAAGCATCTACTACCAATGGCTACAAGAGAATTGTTTGTAAAGACAATGATCTTGCCTATATTAGATTATGGCGACATGCCTATATTAGATTATGGGGAGACAAGCATAATCAAATCTTGATGCAGAAGATTCAAGTCACCCAAAATACCGCTGCCAAAGTAATCTTAGATAGACCTAAACAATCATCGGCTACTGAAGCTCTAGCAGATTTGAACTGGAAGAGGATGTCAGGGAGACAACGAACGCATCGCCTCATTTTTACTTACAAGGGAATGAATGGTCTCTTAGATTGTGATTTTAAATTTTCATCGTTTGTTGACACTCATTATAACACTCGTAATAAGAACAATCTAATTAAACCACATTCCAACAAGACCTGGGGACAAAACCGCTTTGTTTGTCACTGTGTTGAAGATTGGAACAGTCTCCCTGAACATATTAGAACATTACCTTTTAATAGTTTTAAGATTGCAATCAGCAATTTATAATTTTTTTAACTTTTTCTCTGTTTAAATTTATTCTTACATATTTATATATATTGTAATTTCATGTTCATATTTTAGGGACTCACTGAAAATCACAAATTGTGAATGGTCTCCCTGATGAAAGAACTTTATTAAATACTAAATATGATTCTATCATCTATAGTATCCAATCTAGTAGCTATCTATTATACTCAGCTATGCAACCCTATATTATTATTAAATGCAATAATTTAACCACCGCCGTCGCCACCGTGTTCTTTCTAAAATTCTGTCTTGCTAGAGTTAAACCTCATATCAACTCATGCTTCCTATTTCAGATGAACCGCCGCCGGACTCCTCGATCGGGACCAGTTACGAACAGCCGGACACCGCCGCCACATTGATAACAAATGGCGTACGTATGAATATTATTCACTGTACTGACGTTAACCGCGATCGAAACGCTTCGTCACCACAATTATAAGGCAGCCGTGCTGCTACAAAATCATACTTACCTGACGCGAGAGGCACTTTGTAATTTTAGGGTTTCTAGTCTAGTGAGTATCTTTTCCCAAGGGGGTGAACACTTAGGTTTACTGGCCCTTGTTTTCTCTTCTTTTTGTTTATTTGTTCAGGGGGGGCAAAGGATGGCCTTTGCTGGACTCCCTGTAGGTCTTTTCTTTTCTTTTATTTTATTTTATTTGGGGGGCAAAGGACTAGCCTTTGCTGGACCCCTTTCTTTGTTGTTTCTTTTTGGGGGGGCAAAGGACGGCCTTTGCTGGACTCCCTTTCTCTGTCTTCCAGGGGGGGCAAAGGACTAGCCTTTGCTGGACTCCCTTTTTCTGTGTGATTATCTTTGAGGGGGCAAAGGACTAGCCTTTGCTGGACCTCTGTTTGTTTATTTCGTGCGTTTTTAGAGACTGTTTTATATATTTAAAGCCTCTTCTGTTTTAAATTTGATACCGTTTGTTGGTGTCTTTCCTTGGCCTTTTTTTATACCAGTATCTGGTATTTGTGTTTTGTTTTTCTTTTTTGTGGCCGGTCTTTGTAAAAATTTTAAAATGTCTTGCCCTAATTTCACTGCTGAGGATTTTGCGAAGTGGAACAAAACATCATCCCTTTTCAAAATCCTGGCCCGTTTAATAGCTAAAGAGGGCATTAAAGACGTTAGAGTGGCCTTGATTGATGCCATTGGTGCAAACAAGGTTTTGTGTGTGCAGGCTCTGCCGGAACATTGTTTCCGTGTTGATTTTAAGGCAGAGTCTGTGAATATCAATTACCAAATAAATGGTTTATCTTTTCGTGGGGTTACCATCACACCCACACCGGCATATGAAATGCTAACATGTGTTATTGTTTACCGTGCACCAATTCATACGCCGGACAGTTATTTTTCAAACGCTTTGTCACCATTCGGTCGTGTCTCTCGCGTTCAGCACCTGACTGTTCGCAAATATCCTAATATCAGAACAGGCACCCGAATGGTGACAATGTCGCTTTTAAAGCCTATCCCGCCGGTGCTTCAAATCACCAACTTTCCCTGTGTGGTGAAGTATCGTTGCCAGCCAAAATACTGTTTTGGCTGCAAGTCTTTTGGACACTTGCCTCGTCAGTGTCCAGTTGGTAAAGACAAGTCTGATAAGCTTGCCTCTAAGAGATTGTCTCTTCCTCCTCGCTCCAAGCAAGAGAAATCTTCCTTGCCCACTGGTCGGGTAACAGATGCTCATGGATGCGAGAAAGTTATATTGGTTGATGCACCAGCTCACACTACTGTACCTTCACGCATGGCAGGGTCTGCAACCCCATCTCAGACTTCTGCTGAGCCGATGGAATTTTCTTCAGAGATTCCAAAGGGCAATAGGTCGGGGCTGTCCATCTGCATCAGCCATTTTTCGAGCTCTGAGTCGGTCACCTTTGACGGCTCTTTCACCTGTGTCCATAGGGTGGTTAAGCCTCGCCCCCCTAAGAAGGATAATTTTAGCCGGAAAGGGATTATCAAGAGGCGTAAGATCAACCGCTCCTCTCTTCTAGAGAAAAGGCATGCTTCACCTGCTGCTCCATCCATGGCCCTAACAGAAGATGCTCCCCTCCCTCTCCCGGTTACTTTGGACATCCCAGCTATTCCAACAGCTAATCGTTTTCAGGCCCTCCAAGACCATCTTGGGGACCTTAACGATTTGGATGTCCTTGGACAGTCGGTAGTTGACACCGTATTGGTTGATTCTCCGACTGTTAAATCTGCGGAGTTGGAAGTTTTGCCTTCACCGGAAAAAACACCGGTCGTCTCAACACCTCGGCCAGTTCTCCCGGAGTCATCTTCACAGGAGTCAGAGGGAGAGTTTTCATCTCCTCCAGCTGCACCTCAAGTGACTGATGCTGAAACAGCTATTGTCCCCATTGATTACCGTTTCATGGATGACAAGGGTACTCCAAAATCAATGGAGGGAGCTTTAGCTCGTTCTTCTGCCGCATCTTCTTCTGTGCCATCTTTGCGTGGCCTAGACTCGCAGGTCAAGTCACCTTTTAAAGTTTCCGGTCCTCGGAGTGCTCCTTCCGATGGGCCTTTATCGACGCCTTCCTTCTATCAAGGCTCAATTCGTTCCCTCTCCTCTACAGAGGAGTCGTCGCTGAACCTCCTTTTCCATCAGGAGGCCAGCGACCATTATTTTTCTGAGGCGGAGTTCGTTTTTCCTCCCTCTGCTTTCCCAGCACTTCCTGCTTCTCTGCAGGAGTCTGGTGTTTTATCTTTAACATCTAATGTACAGGCTGCTGAGCCTGAACATTAATGGTCTTAATGACCATTTGAAGCGGACCGCTTTTATTGACTGGTTGAAATGCATGAGAGTTGATGTGGTATGTTTGCAGGAAACTCATGCCGCACCTCATGCTGTCATTAAGAGCTGGTTCCGCAATACAAATTTTTCAGTAGCCTCATCTTGTTTTTCAACAAAACGTTGTGGGGTTGCTGTGATAGTGAATAAAAAATTCTCTATTTTTGAAGTCTGTAGGGATGACCAGGGTCGTTTTGTTCAGGCAGAGATTATGCTGGACGACGATAAGATTAGTTTTGTCTCGCTATATGCGCGGAACACAAACCCTGCACGTAACACTTTCTTCGCGTCAGTTGCTAACCTGATGGACCTCTCCTCACCAACATACATTGGTGGCGATTTTGGTGTCGATTTTAACGCCGTGCTTGATCCGAATTTAGATCGCCGGCGTCACAGGTCCTACACTGGAACATCAAGGAACTCGCTGAGAAAGCAGAGTGTTACAGCTTTACAGTCTCTGCTTTCTGCCACGCAAACATAGCCCCTGTGGCGGACCCTTCACCCTTCAGACATCACCTTTTCTTGGGACCACGCTTCGGGAGAGTTCTCCTCCCGTATTGATATGGTATGGGCCCCAACTATTTTTGAGCAGTCCATTCTTAGCTGCGAATATCACCCCCCTTTCTTTTCTGACCACCGTTACCTACTAGTTAACTTTAACATCGGTGACTTTTTTGTTCGTGGTCCAGGGGTTTGGAACACTTCCCTTTCAGAGCATCCAGAGTATGACAAGCTAGTGCAATCCTTTTGGTCTTTCTGGCAAGGCCAGGAAGATCTCTCTATATATAGTTCTTCCTGTGATTGGTGGGATCAGGGAAAGTTTTCTCTGCGGGAGATCACTCGTTCTTATGCTCGCTCCAAAGCTGCGGGCCAGTCAAAGGAGAAGAAGAATTTAGAGAGACAAATTAAAAATCTACAATCTCTCTTTGATGCGGGTGATTCTTCCGCTTTTGCCCAACTTTGCTCGCTGCAAGAACAGCTGCGTGGCATTCACCTTAGGGAGGCAAAGGCCTCTCAAGTTCGCTCTCGTGTCCGCTGGGCCGAGGAGGGGGAGACGTCGTCCAGCTTCTTTCTCAGTTTGGAGAAGAAGCATAGGGCTAAACAATCTATCACCAAGATACGTGACCCCGACTCTGGCATTATCCATCACGACCCTTTTGACATCTTGGGTATGTGGCAGCGGTACTACGAGCGGCTCTTTACCACCGAGGTGTGTGACGCCACCGCACAGGAGCAAATGTTGGGTAACCTTAAACGCTCCCTCAGCAAGGCGGACATCGTGTCTTGCGAGGGAAAAATCCAGCCAGGAGTCTTTCGGGCTCTCTGGAATGGCACGTGGCAAGACGCCGGGTTCGGATGGCTTCCCCATGGAGTTTTTCCTCCACTTTTTGGATGACCTCGGAGCTGATCTTGTCCGTGTTTTGAACATTGCCTATGATGAGGGCTGCTTATCTGCCTCTCAGAAGCGTGGCCTCATCATAGTGTTATATAAAAAAGGTGACCATCTGGAAACCAAAAACTATCGGCCCATCAGCATCCTCAATGTGGACTATTTGAGTGGTAGGCTGTTGCATGTTATGGGATCCATCGTCGGTTCCGATCAGACGTGCGGTATTCCTGGCCATACGATCTCGGAAAATCTCTCGCTGGTGAGACATGCCCTTGGCCATTCTCTCTTTAGACCAAGAGAAGGCCTTTGATCATGTCAACTGGGCTTTCCTCCAGGGGGTTCTGGAGCGTTTCGGTTTCGGCGATTCCTTCCGAGGATGGATCAACCTTTTTTATACCAACATCGAGTCTGCCGTGGTCATCAATGGTTGGACTTCCTCTTTTTTCTCTCCTTCCAGAGGAGTTAAACAAGGGTGTCCGTTATCACCCCTTCTTTACGTGCTTTGCATCGAGGTCTTAGCTGTTGCCATCCGTGCTTGTCCAGATATTCCAGGAGTAGCCTTACCGGGCCGTGACACTTTCTTCAAGTGTTCCAGCTATGCCGATGACACGTCGATTGCCATCACGACGGATGGTTCTTTCGAGGCTGCTTTCAAGGTCTATGGACAGTACGAGCTCGCCTCTGGTGCAAAGCTTAACCGTACAAAATCAAAGGGCCTTTGGTTGGGAGCTTGGAAAAATCGCCAAGACTCTCCATGGGGTATCCAGTGGGTTAAAGAACTCCCACTTCTTGGAGCCAACTTTAGCGCTGGAGACTATTCCGTTGCCACCTGGGAAGCTCCGGTCGCGAAGGTTGAGTCTCGCCTGGCCTCGTGGAAGGGTCACCAGTTGACCTTGCAGGGCAAGGCAACTGTTATAAATACCCTTGCTGTCAGCCAAATTTGGCATCTTTGCCATAATTTTGTGATACCAGATTGGGCTTGTCGTCGTTTGAAGAAGGCAGTCTGGGGTTTCTTTTGGTCTGGCCTCAAAGAGCTTGTCGCCAGGAAAACGGTTTGTCTTAAGAGTAAGGGTCAGTTTGGAGTAATAGACTTTGAACTGAAAGCGCTGGCGTTCTCTATTCAATGGGTCCGCCGCTACTTCATGCTCACCGCTTGCAATTGGAAGGCCTTTTTTAGCTTTTATATTTTTTCTTGTACTTCTCTCTATCCAACATAATTCTTTTCTACGAGTAACCATACTCGTCAGTTACTGTCTCTCCTCCCTCTGTACTACCAACAAATCGCACGTGCCTGGTTCACTTTTGACGGTGGAACTATATCGGGTGTTCTATCTCTGCAGGTATCCACTCCACGACCACACACTCTTTTCGATGTCACCTCCCGTTCGACCTATGTTATCGGTCGAAACAGAATTAAACATGAGCCTCACTGCATTAGCAAGTTCTTACCAACATATGGCCGGCTGCACTGGTCCGAGACATGGAATCGACGCTACATCCCTGGACCGGCCCATAGTTCATGTGAACTGGAAGATCGCGCATGGAGTTCTCTACACCACCTCCCGTCTCGTTACTTCTTTTGCGATGGCCAATATAGATCTCCAATGTCATTGCCGTGCAGCTGATGAAAGTTCGGAGCATCTCTTCTTCAAGTGCTCCTACGCTCAAATTCTGTTAGGAAGGGTGCATTACCATCTCGTGCAGGTTGACAAGAATGCGGAACCCTTCACCGTTAAAGAGTTGCTGTTTGGCCTCTGCAAGCAGCGTCGTCCTGACATCCCTATCGTCATCAAGTGGATGCTTCAGGTGGTCAAACATAACTTATGGGTTGCCAGGTGTGATTTTCGTTTTCGAGATCTTACGCGGACGGAGGCAGAGATTTTACAGACTGTGATTGAGAGAGTAAAATTCCTTCTTGGTGTCCTTGCTTGCTGTTGCCATTCTGCTACGGATTTTCAAACTTTCGAGAAGGAATGGCTTGCTAAGAAAACCTTTGGGCACTTTAAAGGCGAGAAGCTTGTCTTCTCTTTTAATTAATTACTTAAATTTATTTCTATTTTTATTAATAGGTTTAAATATACCTACCACGTCAATAAATAATAGCGGGTGTATTTAAAGAGGTGGTAGGGATCGTCCCCTTAGCTCGTTTGCGTGCCGGTTGTACCCGCCTTGATTTTGGTTAAATCCATTGCACTCTCCTCAGTAGGAAAGGATTTACAAAGTTCAAAATAAAACTTACCTGACGCGAGAGGCACCTTGATCAACTAGGAGGTCCTCTCAGGATTAGGCCCTTTCATTGCAATTTGACTGGGTTGACTCCTGCGATTACCCCTAATGTGGGTAACTCGAGCATATAATTTCTGGTAATGGGGACCTGTGTTCGCGCTCGGCTCCTGCCCTTCTTCCGCCTCTTATTCATGATTCAAAACTACAAAATCAAAACAAGTCTTTTGACTCAGAAGCGCAAAAATTATTAATGTGCCGTGTGTGTGCGTGTGAAAGCTAATAACAACTTGATTTTTTAAGAATGGTGCCGCCGGGTAGTCACAAGTTATTAAATGTAACCGAATCTTTGAAAATCGTTTGAAATTTGACGCCTATTGATCTTAGCTCTCGCTACCGATCGACGGATGGCGTGCTGGTACTATTTATGCATATACTACCACCGCTACCGCAGCATCCAGAGGTTCGTCACACTATACATAACAACGTCTCGGATAGCACATATGCAGAAGCAATGGCGCCTGCAGTACTGCATGGCACCATGCACCAAAACTCTTGCAAGGCACCACATGGACATAGATAAATAAATAAATAAATATCCAACTATCTATCGGAACTGTGAAAGCAAATGACCGAAAACCGCAAAAAACCAGCTTTTCACCATCGAAGGTTCACCAACTCTCGAGAATATATAATGGCCGCTCAGGGGCAGCAGCAAAGCGTGCCCGCGAGGACGTCTCGGCAAGCGTAGGCAGCCCGCTGGCCTCGCATGGAATCCGTTCACGAAATAACGAGCTGCAGCGACATTCCTTGGCTTCTTCTTTGTGCCAGCGACTGACTCAGCTCACTCGATCGCACACCACCGGGTCGAGCAGGCTCGCCGATGCCCAATAAGGTTGTGTGGCGAGGCGAAAACAGGTTATCGCTTCTCGGCCTTTTGGCTAAGAGAAGAATTCCGAAATCTCGATTGCAAGTAGACGCAAAGAAGAGGAAGCTAAGAAGAGGAAGCACAGAAGAGGAAGCAAAGAAGAGGAGGTCTTGGCTCTGGTGTCTCTGGTCTCTGGCTGGTCTCCTGCCTCCGCTGCTGGTCTCCCTCGTGGTTGGCTTGGTGGTGTTGTGGCCTTGGGGCAAGTCGGCTCTTGGGAGCCCTGGTGTCTCGTTGGTGTCTCGTGGCTCGCGTCTCGTGTTGTTAGCTGGTGTTCGGGCTGGTGCCCTAAAGTGTTTTTAGACATTTATCAGGAAGGGAAAGGGCTAGCCTTGCTGGACTTCCTGTAGGTTAAAAATTTTTCATTATTCTCTTTTCTAATTAATTTGGAGGGCAAAGGATTGTCTTTGCTGGACTCCTTATTTGTATTCTTTCTTTCCTTGGGGTGCAGAGCATTGGTCTCTGCAGGACCCCTTTTCTATATTTTCTCGGGGGGGCAGAGCATTGGTCTCTGCTGGACCCCCTTCTATATTTTCCATATTTTCTTGGGGGGCAGAGGTTTAGTCTCTGCTGGTCCCCTTTATATATTTTCTCAGGGGGCAGAGCGTTGGTCTTTGCTGGACCTCTTTTCTATATTTTCTCGGGGGGCAGAGGTTTAGTCTCTGCTGGTCCCCTTTTACATATTTTCTCGGGGGGCAGAGCATTGGTTTCTGCTGGACTCCTTTTCTATATTTTCTCCGGGGGCAGAGGTTTAGCCTCTGCTGGACCCCTTTTCTTCTCTTTGTTTTTGTTTTGTTTCAAACCATGAAGATTCCTTTTGCGAATCGAACGGTTGATGTTGGCTTGCCTGCTGATGCAGGTGAAGTGAGAATTACCGTCAAGAGTGTGATGACGGAATTCCGAGAGCAACTGAAAGACAATTTCTCGCGTCTTTGTGAAGCATGTGTTCTCCTATCGTCGCGTCTTGTTGGAGTGACTTGTCGCTCGGAGGTTGCATGTAAGGAATTCTCTCACTCTGGCTTGACCTTTCGGGGAAAGCCTTTAACATTGAAGCCGTGTAAAACAGCCAAATGGGTAAATGTTACTCGATTGAGCTATGGTATCCCGGATGATGCCACACAAGATATCCCTGAACCCACCCCTCCTCCGCAAGCCAACCCATCAACCCCTTCCCCTGCTACCCCACCACAGATGGCAAACATCAGCACATCGCCCTCACCCCACCACCCCAGCACACGCCAACCTTCCCCCCTCAACCACCGCCCACGAGCAATGGATTACATTGAATCCACCCAACCCATCATTGAAGACCTCCCGATCACTGATGAACCCCAAACTCCCCCACTCCGACCCAGCTCCCTCCCAACAACCCAACCACCAGTAAACCCTCCACCAATTAACCCTCCACCTGACCCCAGTCCACCATCGAAGATCCCACAACCGCCTCCTTCCCATCCACCAATACTACGACATCCCTCCACGATTTCCGGAACCGATACTCCCTAGAATTCGATCAGGAACTAGCCTTCGATGATTTCGAACAACTAACGCGGGAATTCACCTCGGAAGCTGTTGACCTTGCTTGGAACATCTCTTCCTAACAGCGACCACGTCCGACCCAGAGACGACCCGACCGACCAAGTGCCAGACCTCCCATTGACCGCCGGCGTCCGCTACCAGGCGATCCCACAGCGGCAAAACGCCTGCAACACCTCTACCGCATCTCAAAAAAGCGAGCTGCCCAACAAGTGTTTGGGGATGAAAGTCCAGGCTTTGATTGCACCCTTGATGAAGCCACAGCCTTTTTCACCCAAACTTTTGGCCCCCGAAACTGCAACCTTGCCAAACTCCGAGAGGAACTCGCTGCCTTCATACCCACTGCGGCAACGAATGCATCACTCTTCACACCACCATCACCTGAGGAACTCGCCACGAAACTTCGATCGATGGCAAACTCTGCACCTGGCAAAGACCGCCTTGAATATCACCATCTACGCCTCCTAGATCCAAAATGTGAAATCATGGCCAAAATGTTTCGACATTGTTTCCTCGCCATGGACGTCCCTCAGGCATGGAAAACTGCCACCACCATACTCATTCACAAAAAGGAGAGCACCTCAGACCCCAGCAATTTCCGACCAATTGCCCTCATGTCATGCCTGTACAAATTACTAATGGCCATCCTTGCCAAACGCATGACCTCGTTCGCCATTTCAAACAACCTCCTATCGCCACAACAGAAGAGTGCCCGCCCAAGCAAAGGATGCTATGAGCATGCCTTTCTTCTTGAGTCTATTGTAAACGATGCTCGCAGACAACCTCGACCCCGATCGCTGCCCTTTCAAAAACGGCCAAGAAGCCCTTGAAGAAGCGGTCTCCCGAAAAGAACTTAAATATGACCATCTTAGAACCTTCTTTGAATCTCAAGGCAAAACCTGCGATATCTTTGGTTTCGCAGTTGGCGCACTCGGTGCATGGCATCCTGGCAATGAATGTGTCCTGTCTGCCCTCAAGATGACCCAATGTTAAAAAAACCTCTTTCGCAAATTATGCTGCTCCGACGTCATCCAAGGGTCAACCGACATCTATCGCCACCACCTTGGCTGCGATGATGTCATACCTTAAATATCTTCTGTTTCCACTTTTATACCTTTAATTGATCCCCCTTTATTCACCTCACGCTTATGGTTTCTCCGATTATCGGACAAGTTTCATTTATACTTTTAATTGGGCATCCCCAGGCATTTTGTATCTTTTTTTCTTTTGCATTTATGGTCACATGAACACTAAGATGCCATTAGGGCAATCAATTTGGCTTTTGGAATATAGGACGCACAATGAGCCTATATATCCTATTTTCGATCAATTTTCAAATTTTAAAATAACAAACTTTTCGTAGATATGAATGTTTCCGCCCAAGATAAGAACTCTGTTCTTATCAGCTTAATTGACGATGACAGAACAGTTTTCAAGCAAGTTTTTGGCCGCAAGAAGAAGACAGTGTGAGTGTAAGTGGCTCCCTGGTCTTCCTCTCAAAGAGGATATGTTCTCGGCTTAATGATCTTCATCACTGGGAAACCTTTTGCTCAGTTCATAGACTCTGCAAGTTGAACCAGGACCACTGAAAGTCCTGAGGAGTTGTTGCGCTCTTCTCTTGGCCGCCAGTTTCCTAGCAAGATGGCTTGCCCAACGTCTGCCCGCATGGAGTGCATGGTTCCTTTCTCGGCATGCGGCATTCCAGGCCCCATTTGTAAGAAAACCCAGCGTGACTGCTCCATGTTCAAAACCCATGCTCGGCGTGTCCATCACGTAAACGACCCAGAAACACCAAAAGTGTTCTACGTGCTCCTAAGAACCCTAAAAGCTCTTGCCTGCCACAAACAGGGCATACTCCTAGCTCCACTTGGAAGCTCATACAACATGTCCTGCAGAATTCTGTACCACCCAAGCCTCCTCGCCAACCATCCCAACGACAAGTGCTGAGTGTACACCCCCTGCATCTACCACGTTGCAAAGACCACTGTCACCAGAGTTTCCTCCGCCTATCCCCATCAACAGTCGCTCTACCATATGTCATCATCCGGAGAGAGAGATCAGACAACTTATCCGCAACTATCGCAGGCAACCCACCAGTCGACCCCATGGGCATGCTCCTCCACCGACCTCATCCCCCTTTAACATTGTCCACCACCCGTCAGATACCCTTCAAGAACTCAACAACAACCTTGATAGGCTCTGTGGCACACTTGAGGATATTGACCCAAATGACAATGACTCCCAATTAACCCCACCCCGACCCAATAGCCTACCAATACCCGACCCTCTGAGTGACTCTCCCATACCATCAACCAATCACCCCATGTCCCCAAATTATCCCTCACCAACCCTATTTACCCCCTCACAACCATCACCTCCACACAAACTTTCCCCCCGGGCTGCACCAGCAACCAACACAAACAACCACCCTCCACACACACCAAATCACCTTGTAACCTCACAGAGCGACCTAGAAAGACCGAACAGTGAGGAATTACAGAACTTCCACGATCATTTGTCTATCACATTCTCCGCTCACCTCTCTTGGGGAGACTTCTCCACACAATGTGAACGATTCGCTGACTCCTGCCGAGTACTTGCCTCAACCCTGAATTCACAAAATCGTCCCCAGCAAAATAATCCTCCTGCTCAAAACCCAGCCACCCGACGCCCACCACAAGGCCAACGCATTGCAAATTTTAACCCAACCGAAGCCCGCAAAATTCAAGGCCTCTACCACAATTCCAAGAAACATGAAAACATTAAAGAGCATCGACCCTCAAGCGAAGATCCTTTCCTTGATATTCAACCGTTGTCTTGAACAAAAAGACATCCTTCTACCTTGGAAAGATGCAGTGACCATCCTAATTTACAAGAAAGACGACCCTGATGATGTTGCCAATTTCCGCCCTATTGCGTTGATGTCCTGCATATATAAACTCTTTACCTCGGTCCTTGGCAAACGTTTGTCATCTTGGGCCATCAGCAGCGGTATCCTCTCCCAAGAAAAGAAAAGCGCCCGACCCACAGAAGGCTGTTACGAACACACATTTCTCTTACAGTTGCTCATGGGTGATGCCCGACGCAACAAGCGATCGCTCTTCGTTGCATGGCTCGACCTACGTAATGCCTTTAGTAGCGTTCCCCATTCCACCATCCAAATGGTCCTTCTCCACCTCGGTGTTCCCAAAGCATTCGTAGACCTGGTGATGAACTCGTACACCAATGCCACCACTACCATCCGAACAGAACAAGGCAACACCGATCCTATCCCCATCAACGCTGGAGTCAAACAAGGATGCCCGATGTCTGCCATCTTGTTCAATCTGTGCCTTGAGTTGGTTTTACGAGCCACAAAGTCAAAAGCTGCCTACCGCAGACCGGCACCATTTCCCATTTCAACACACCCATCTCCGTACTGGCATACACCGATGATTTGGTCCTTGTTGCTCGTAATAAACCCACCCTTCAGAAGCTCCTTGATGCTGCCTGCTCCAGTGCCACCACATTGGGCCTTGAATTTCGTCCCAACAAGTGCGCCTCATTGTCCTTCGTTAATGAACGCCGCCAGGTCCAAGGTCTGCAAAACAACGCATTCATCGTACAGAACAATCCAATCCCTGCCTTGTCTTGTGAAGAGAGTTACAGATACCTTGGCATACCCATTGGGATGATACACAACATCAACGATATCCCATCTATCACCTTCCAAATGATCGAAGACCTCCACGCCATCATTGGCCCCCTGGCAGAAACTTGATGCCATCCAATCTTTCGTGGAACCTTGCCTGACGTACACACTACGAGCTGGAAACGCCACCAAACAATCCCTCGAACCATAGCGAGGAGTCCTTGCATCATTGCTCTGCTCCATCTGCGACCTCCCCAAACAATGATCACAAGCCTACTTCTTTGCCTCAAAACATGTTGGTGGCCTTGCCTTTCAAGACCCTACGAAGCAAGATGACGTCCAAGCCATTGTACAAGCCATGCGAATCCTCTCCTCTGATGACCCGACTGTCGCATCCATCGCTCTTAATGAACTGCGTAGCATCGTCAGCTGTGCCACCTAATTGAACCCCACCTAATTGTAGTCGACTTTAAACGTGAAATTGTATGTCTACATGTACTGTGGGTCAAGAGATATTTTTACATCAGAATTATCCCTGGACCAGTTTTTTTTTTCACAATATATTTGCACCGTGCTTCAGGTGATGTTCAATTGTCCAAATCTTATCTCTACCATCTCCTCCGAAATATGC
The DNA here is from genome assembly GCF_004324835.1 of Dendronephthya gigantea. Lineage (NCBI taxonomy): Eukaryota > Metazoa > Cnidaria > Anthozoa > Malacalcyonacea > Nephtheidae > Dendronephthya > Dendronephthya gigantea. The sequence goes on from NW_021163388.1 coordinate 55,093, forward strand.
TATGAATATTTTACCAGCCTTTTATCGGTCAGTATTGGAATCATGGTTTATGTTACCAAGGAAATACCTTAATGGAGAATTTCTTATAGAAGGGCGCAAAAACTCTTCTTGTCAGCTATCCACTGATTTTTGGCCCTCGGCCCTGGAATTGAAGCTTGCTTCGCCCTGGCCACGGGTTGTCTAGGTATTGCACTACATCCGAGTACGGCCCTCTTCCCCTCAACGAGGGAAGAATCATTTTATTAAACAAAAATATGAATTCAGTAACAAAAACTCGCTCGGTATATAAGTAACACGTGTATATGATTCTATCATCTATAGTATCATCTAGTAGCTATCTATCATATTCAGCCATGCAACCCTAAATTATTATTGAATGCAATAATTTCTACCACCGCCGTGTTCTTTCTAAAATTCTGTTTCGGTAGAGTTGAACCTCGCATTAACTCATGCTTTCCATTTCAGACGAACCGCCGAACTCTTCGATTGGCACCAGTTACGAACAGCCAGACACCGCCGCATTGATAACAAACGGCATACGTATGAATATTATTCACTGTAATGTTAACCAGGATCGAAACGCTTTCTCGCCACAATTATAAGGTTGCGGCGTTGCTACAAAAGCATACTTACCTGACGCAAAAGGCACCTTATATTTTTAGGGTGTTTTTGTCTACTGAGTATCATTCCACAAGGGGGCGAACACTAGGTTTGCTGAACTCTTGTTTTCATCTTCTTTTGTTTATTTTTCAGGGGGGGACGGCCTTTGCTGGACTCCCTGCAGGTCTTTCTTTTATTTTATTTTATTTGGGGGGCAAAGGACTAGCGTTTGCTGGACCCCTTTCTTGGTTGTTTCTTTTTGGGAGGGGGCAAAGGACGGCCTTTGCTGGACTCCCGTTTGTTTCTTCCTGGGGGGGGGGGCAAGAACTAGCCTTTGCTGGACACCTTAATTTCCGTGTGTGTTTTTTCTTGGAGGGGCAAAGGACTAGCTTTTGCTGGACCTCCTTTCTTTATTTGATTTTTATTGAGGGCAAAGGGCTTTTCCTTTTCTGATCTCCCTTGCGTGTTTTTAAGGCCATTCTGTATGTATGAAACCTCTTCTTTTATAAATTTGAATATGTCTTGCTAGCAAAAAAAGCCCTTAAACACTTTGAAGGCAAGAAGCTGGTCTTCTCTTTTAACTAATTATTAAATTTATTTCTATTTTTATTAATAGGTTTAAATATACCCACCGCATCAATAAATAATAGCGAGTGTATTTAAAGAGGTAGTTGGGATCGTCTCCCTAGCTGGTTTGCGTGCCGGTCGCAGAAGTATTTGTTTCTTGAAAAGATTATTGTTTTTTTCAAGAAGGTTGATGTCAAGAAAGTTGGTGTTTTGGTGTTCTGGTTGGTGTCAAGATATCTTCTGGTGTTCCTGTTTGCTGTTCCTGTTTGATGTTCCTGTTTCCTGTTGTTTTTGGTGTCTTGGTGTTTGTTTTTCCCTGGTTGTTGCTCCTTGGTTCTTGGTGGTCCCTCGCTCGTCCTCCTGCCTAGGAGCCGTGGGTGTCTCCTTGGTTTCTTGTATTTTGAACTCCATTTCACAATGGTTCCGTATTTAAATCGCACATCGGATATAATTTTATCCAACCAACTTGATGTGCATACGGTTAATGTGCGTGAGGTTATCGATGAATTTCGTAGCCATTCCGATAATTTTCGGGAAATTTTTGAAGCTTTCGTTTATATGGCGACCGGGCGCTTTTGAGTCACATGTAAAAGTGCCTGTAAACTCAAGGCGTCTGAAAACTTTGGTTATGTGGTTAGAGGACTGCCGGTAACATTCAAATCGGTATCCCTTTACAAATGGGTCAATGTAACCCAATTATCTTATGGCGTTCCAGATGAAGCAGTTTCATTTGCGTTGGGCTCTTTTGGACCAATCAAAATGATTAAATCAGAACAATACTCTGATGATTATATGGGAGTTTGTCATGTCTTAATGGATGTTAGCAAAGAAATCCCGGCCCGTATCCAGATTGCTGGTCATTGGTGTGGCATATATTACAAAGCCCAGAAGAGAGTGTGCTTTATTTGCTGAAAAGTGGGACATTTTACTCGTAATTGCCCATCTCGCAAAGTTGAAGAAGTCGTTGAGAATGTCGATAATTCTCAGATGGACGATACAGGTCCTATCGTTTATGAATCTGTGTCTCAATCAAGGGTAGACGATCCTACCATAGATGTTTCTCAACAGTCTACGGTTGATGAATCTGCCACAAATAATTCTGGTCAGTCTACAGTGGTTGATCCCACCATAGAAGATTCTCGAGTAGTTGGTTCCGATGTTGTCATTCAGTCTTCTGTCATGGACACATCTGAACAAACCATAGTTGAAGACGTTCCGTTGTCTGAAGTTAATATTGATCCTCCAAGTGATGATCCTCCTCCAAATGATGATCCAAAGGAGAAGCCTCCAGCCATTGACGGTTCGAAGTCTCCTCTCTCAAAGAAAGTTAATCTGCTGAAGATAAAACCTCCTCGCCCTTCGCATACTCTTGAATCTGATACCTCATCATCGCGAAGTAAATCTCGCTCTCCTCTACGGACAGATGGTGATATTTTATCTGAGTCTTCAGAAAATGATGAAACCTCTGGTAGCGTTTCTCCTGCATCTACAGTGTCTATAATGACTCCTGCTGTGCGGAGTGGAGATTCTACACAAGAATTTTTTGCCTTGTATCCTGGAAACGAAAATTCAGATGATTCTTCAAACTTTCCTGCTAACCTGCCCTGTCCTACTGTGGATAGGACTAGTTTTCCCTCTGAACCAGGGGCTTCTCAAGTCGCTGATGAATCTCGACTTATTGCTCAATTTTTTGCTGAAGATGGTTCCTCCTTGTCCAAGGAATCCTTATCTAACTAATGGCGAACTCTACATCAATATTAACCTTGCACGTTCCAGGTTTGAGATCCAATATTCATCGTACTACCTTTTTTTCATGGCTTAATTGTGTTAAAGCTGACATTGTGTACATTCAAGAGACTCACTCCACGTCAGTCGAAGAGTTTCATTTGTGGGTTAAACAAGAATCCGATTGTGGTAACAATATTCAAGCCTATTCTGTTGTGTCCTCGCCTGGTTCCGTACGCAGTTCTGGTGTCGCAATTTTGTTTCGTCCATGCTTTAAGCTGGCGTCCTCTCATATTGATGATGCTGGTCATTTCATCCTCGCTCAGTTTACACATGCCTCGTGCGATTCCTTGCCGTTTCAAGTAATCAATATCTATGGTCCAAATCGCAAACAGTTAGGTGAAGAATTTTTTGCCGATATCTTGCCAACAATTGACCCATCATTACAAACCGTTTTTTGCGGAGACTTTAATACTGTACCTGATACCACCCTTGATGGAAAGGAATGTAATCCTAACTCTTACTGGTGTTATAACTGGCCGCATTCCCTTGCTGTCTTAACTCATAACCTGGATTTGGTGGATGCTTGGCGAAAAATTCATGGTCCTCGCCAAGAATATACTTGGCACCGTCCAAACGATTTGCAAGCATCTTGTCTTGATATGTTCTGGATCTAATCATGTCTGTTGAATTCGGTCAAAGAAGTGACTATTTTGCCCTTTTTTCGGTTGGATCATGCATACGTTTTTCTTCGAATTAACTTTCCGTCCATACCTATTTGTGGTAAAGGTCCGTGGAAATTTAATGCCTCTCTTTCAAAGAATGATCAATACGTCAACCTAATTAAAACTTTTTGGTCTGAATGGCAACATGACTCAGCTGCTGCCTTGATTTCTTTGGATCAAAAAAAGGCTTTCGACAGTGTCGATTGGCACTTTATGCTGCATGTCCTTAAAAAAATGAACTTTGGTTCGTCATTCTGTTCATGGGTGGCTGACATTTTTTCCTGTGTCCTTGTGAATAACTTTGTCACAACGATGTATCTGTCGATTGGGATTCCCTACTGACTAAATTTAATGATCAACTTGTCCTCTGGAAGCATCAAAAGTTATCGTTTTGTGGTCGTGCTATGATTGCAAACACTTTAGGCTTGAGCCTCTTCTGGTACCAGGCCACGATTTTTGATACCCCAAACACCATTATTGCTTGTATCAACAAGCTGTTATTTCCTTTCGTCGGGAATAAGAAGAAAGAATGGATGGCGAGGTCCTCAGTTACTCAACCATTGGACGATGGTGGTCTCGCTGTTGGGAATGTTTCACGAAAGATTCTATCACTTCGTGCCATATGGCTACGTTGGTTCCTCTCTGGTCGCTCATCTCACCTTTGGTTCAGTTTCTTTGACCATCATGTGTCTTTGGTTTTTGGTAACTAAGATGTTCGTGCTTTGCTTTGCCGGGACACAATCCCTGCCTACCTCGTCAAAAAGTTACTACCATTCTATTCCTCTGTAATCAATTTGTGGTCTTCGCTCAAGGGTGTCGTGATACAGAATGAATGGTTTATTCCTTGCCCAAATTCGGCTAACATCCCTATCCGTGACCTTGATGCTCGAACCTCATATAAACTGTTATCTAAATATCAACACGTCGATCATCGCTCATTGGCTAAGTTTCACGATTGGGGATTTTTGGTTGACTGGAAACACGTCTGGTCTTCCTATGGCAATTCATTCGTCCTGTCCAAGATATTGCGTGGCTGTCTTTCCATGGAATCCTTCCAACCGCTGACCGCCTCATTCGATTTAAAATGAACGTGAACGCTGCCTGCTTTTGTGGTCATGATGAGACATTACTTCACCTATTCACCACCTGTCCTTTTGCTGTGAAAATCCTTGACTGGTTTTGTTCTAAACTATGTAAAGTATCACCACCTCCCTCATTATCAGAAACTGAAATCCTATTTGGCTTCACCGGTCGCCTGTCGTGTTTACTGCACTTTTGGGCGTAATTAGACATCATATTTGGCTGGCTAGAAACAAGCATCGATTTGAGAATGTTCTGCCTGATGTTCAATCGACTCTTCGCTTAGCCAAATCCACATTTCGATTTTTGGTTCGGATGCCGAAGCAAAATAATCCTCCTGTTCGTTTTCAAAGTGAGTGGCTAGCCCATGGAATTGTTGGTACTTACTATACAAGACTGGATCCTTTTTCACCTGATTTTTGGGTGTAATTTTTTCCTACTTCTTGGACACGGGGGTTGCCTTTAGTGGTTGTACTGCCGTTTGTCCTTGAAGATGTGTTGTTTTGTTGTTTCTTGTGTGTTGTCTATTGTTTGTTGTTGTTTTTTGTTGTTGTTCGTATACTATTGTGTCTCCTGGATTTTGATCGGGGAAGACTTGTAGTTTTATGTCTCGTTTGTCCTTAATTTTGGTCTATGGCTTGGTCAAACTTTTTTGTGTGTCCCGGCTGCATAGATAACCATCCGTTTGGATGAATTTTTGGCCTTGTGTTCGGGGTTGTTTGCGTAGATTCGTATAATTACAATCTCACTGTCATTCATCACCATTAGATTACTATTCATGGTTGTTTCATGGCACAGGGGAGAGGATCATACCCTCTGAGGATCTGCGTCACTAAGTAGTGGCCCCATTGGGTGCAACAACATGAAAAGGTTCAGGCTCCATTGCACCGTCAGGCTCAACAAGCCTGTTGTTGTCCAACTCAAAATAAGATCAAGTGTAGTATCAAAGTTTCTTAGCTCCGTTGAAATCCGATTGAAATGTAGTCAAAAGTTTTCACTTCGTAACGAAAAACATATCAAAATATTTGCAAAGACGTTCTGCATCGATTGGTTGTACTTAGAGCGAAAAAGATTGAGATCCGAACGAATGACAAGCATCTGTAGTTGGTCGCGTGACAGCGTGTTTATTTACGCGTGTTTGTTTACGCGTGAGCGCGGCGGCGTTCGTGGCTATTACAGCGCTCATACTGAGTTGCGGACGTTGTATTTGGTATCAGCGGAATTGGCGCAACTTCCTCATCATTTTGGTGTATGTTGGATGACGGTAGGTCAGATATTATACTAGTTACAAACAATAATATATCTGCGTCTACCACTTGAGACGGAAATTCTCCAGCTTGGACATTACAGGAGTCAAAGGTCACAGCTATGCAATAATTATGCAAAGACCGCAATCTCTATATCTAAATCTAGAGGGCTTACCAGCTTTGGCTACCGCAGATGGCCTAGCTGTCCTCCGAAAGGAATTTTATAATAGCCCTAAGACAGCAAACATTGATATGATATATCTACGGCATTGAATGCTTCAGCAAAGTGGCATGGTACGTTGTTTTTAAAACAAGGCAACAGAAAGACCTGGCGAAAAACCGGAAAATCACACTGGGTGAACAGCAATCTCAGCTCACTAGCACTGAGACAGAAAGAGTTCGACAAATCTGGGTGAGGATCTTCGGCTACCCTCTAGACTGTGACAGTTCCTACATGCAACAGACCATGGAGCTGTACGGAGAGCTAGTGTCCCTCCCTCGTCAATGACGTGGACGGCAGAATACAGATCAATAAGGGCATCAAAATTGCCCAATGGGATATCCTAGAAGAAACACGCATGTTCTATCAACACCTATACGCCGAAGAGCCAGTGGACCAGATAGAACAAGATCGATTTCTAGATCAATTACCCAACGCGTTGAGTAACGGAAACAAGAAAACCTGCGAAGGCCCCGTAACCAGCAACAAACTCAACCAAGCACTCAGCCACATTCACAACAACAAATGTCCAGGCCCGGATGGACTCACCACCGAATTCTACAGAATGTTTTGGAAAGAGTTTGCACCCAAACTGCTAACCATATTCAACCTGGCTTTCCAGTACGAAGAACTCTCCCCATCACAAAGAGAATCGTTGCTACGACTGTTATACAAGAAAGAGAACAGGCTGCGCCTCACGAACTGGAGGCCAATTTCCCTTCTGAACACGGACTATAAGCTGCTGACGACCCTACTGGCCAACCGTCTCAGACCAACACTGACAGACGTGATTCACAAAGACCAGACGTGCGGCATACCAGGCCGAACAATCTTTGACAACGTGTTCCGTCTTTGCGACATGGCCCACGATGCAACCGCTAACACTTCTAACCTTATCTTAATTAACCTCGATCTTGAGATTGACCTAGAGAAAGCCTTTGACCGGGTAAATAGAGCTTTCCTGGAGAAAACCCTGACAAAACTCAATATGGTGCATCCTTTTGCCGATGGATTCACACAATCTATGCAGGGGCGAACTGCACCGTCACGAACAACGGACATCTGTCAGACAGAATCAAAACACACCGTGGGTGTGACGATATTTGCATTTCGTTTATTATTACGCTTACCATATAAGGTTTAGTTAATAGATTCAGATTGTTAATTGCATGCTTTATGTTAATTATCCGTGGCTATATATATTACGCTGTATTGGTGTTATGGTATTATATTGATCTTGTTAGCAGAGTAAACTTGTCCGGTTCCTGCACACGTTACATGGTGTCAAGTGTTTAAAAGAACCTGTAGTTGAAAGTCAGAATAGCTTCAAATAATTCGGCAAAACCGCCAGAACCGCTTAATCTTGAAGACCGAGCTCATTGCGGAGGAAATTGGAAGAATTTTAAGCAAGAATGGTCGTATTACAGCAGCGGGAATTGTATCAAAGACAGAAAGAAGAGATGCCCTGGATATGTACGAAACATATTCGAGATGACTGTGTTCGAGAAAAGCTATTGGGCAAACGTGACCTAGACTTGGATAAATGTATCGAGATACTTAAATCAAGCAAACTGACCCATTTCCAAGCTAAAGAAATTCCAAATGAAGAATCGCAAGCAAATTTCGTGAAACGTTCGTGGTCAAAACAATCAGTAAAGCCGAAGAATGATGGGTTTGAGTAAGTCGAAACGTGACGCGCCTGGTGAATCCAAAACGCCAAGAGAATTTAAAGACTGCAAGTTTTGTGGTCGTAGACATTTGCCCAAGAAAGAAAATTGCCCAGCCTGGAAGCAACGTTGTCGGAAATGTGGAAAGACAGGACATTTCAAGAAAGTCTGCCGTTCATCTAACGTTAATCAAGTCTCGCAAGAAGTCGAATATTTATATATTAACTCGTTGGGAAAGAGCATGGCCCGAGCAGCAAGCGTTTGTTACGTTTAAAGTAATATAAAAAAAAAATATTGCCTTTCAGATTGACACTGGTGCAACCTGTAATGTCCTACCATTCGATGAATATCAGCAGATAACGAGAGATTTCAACGGGCATAATCTGCAAGCTACGAATAATGTGTTGGTCATGCACAACAAATCGCAGGTTTTTCCCGAGGCAGTACAATGGTGCAACGCGATCGTGGTGGTCACGGTTATCGAGTGCAATGTCTGGTTGTCGAGAATTGCGAAATACCATTGTTGAGTTTAGTGACAAGTAAGCAACTTGGCTTGGTGAAAATCATCGATAGTGACAGCACACCAAATCCTCAAGTTTCAAGACATCTACGTCAAGTAAGGACTGATACGCCTAACAAACCGATAGGGAAGGACCAAATTCTTCGCGATTACGGAGATGTTTTCGAAGGAATTGGCTGTTTACCTGGAGAATACCATGTAGAAGTGGATTTAGAACACTCTCCAGTGATACATGCACCTCGAAGAATTCCTATAGCGATTCGTGACACAGTTAAAAAAGAACTGCAGAAAATGGAAGAAAACAGTATCATTGCAAGAATAACCGAGCCAACTCTGTGGGTTTCGTCAATGGTCGTTGTTCCTAAGAAGAATAATCAAGTTAGTGCGTGTATCGACCCACGTGATTTGAATAACGCCATCAAGCGGTCTCATTATCCATTACCAACGTTGGAAGAAGTCGCGACGAGATTGCCTAAAGCTAAGGTATTCTCGGTATTTGATGCGAAGTCGGGGTTTTGGCAAGTGAAATTATCAGAGAGCTCCTGTAAACTGACTACATTTAATACTCCGTTTGGGCGATATTACTGGAAGAGAATGCCATTCGGAATTAAGTCAGCACCCGAAGTTTGGCAGCGAAAGGCTCACGAGTTCATCGAGAATTTGCACGGGGTTGAAGTCATAATGGATGATTTCTTGGTCATTGGGTATGGTGATACGGTTGAAGAAGCTGTGGTAGACCATGACAAGAACCTTCTTGGTTTCTTAGAGCGTGCTCGAGAAAGAAATCTGAAGCTAAACCCGGAAAAGATGAGACTATGTTTGAAAGAAGTCCCATTCATTGGTCATCTGTTGACACCACAAGGTCTGATCCCTGATCCGGCAAAAGTGGATGTCATTGCGAATATGCCAACGCCATCAGATGCTAAGTCCTTGAGAAGAGCATTAGGAATGATCAACTATTTAGCCAAGTTTCTGCCAAATTTCTGCCAAATTTATCCACTACAAGTGAAGTTTGCGAAGCCTGGTGCAGAAAGGTGTGGATTGGCTCTGGAGTGATCGTCACGAGAAAGCCTGGGACGGGTTGAAGAAGAGCATAACAGAGGCTCCAGTCCTGGCGTTTTTCGATCCTGAGAAAGAAGTGACTATCCAGTGCGACGCTTCGCAAGGATGTTTAGGGGCTGTCCTAACCCAAGAAGGAAAGCCTATCTACTACGCGCCAAGAGCGCTGCCGAAAGCTGAGAAGAATTATGCTCAGGTGGAAAAAGAACTCTTGGCGAAAGTCTTCGCTTGTGAACGTTTTGATCAGTATGTCTACGGAAGATCGGTTACGGTTGAATCGGATCATAAATCGCTGGAGCAAATCGCAAGGAAGCCCTTCCATGAAATCCCGAAGAGGTTGCAGCGTATGTACCTACAATTACAGAAATACGACGTGAAGATCACTTACAAGAAAGGAGAACAATTGTTTATCGCGGATACCCAGTCTCGTGCAAATTTGACGATTATATTTTCTAACATCGAGAGGGTGGAGTGAATATCCTACTTCAAAGGACTCGGTTCAAGTACCTACGTCCGGAGATGTACTTAGTACCCGAGATAGTGGGCAATCGTGTTTAAGAAGATCTACTCGAGTGAGGAAAGCACCTGAACGTTTTCAAGCATAAGGACAGATGGTTTAGTTTAGGAACATTTGTAGGAAATATAGTATATTAACTTATTTAGTTTTGAGGAACTTATCGTTATTACTTAAACAGGAAGAGATGTGACGATATTTGCATTTCGTTTATTATTACGCTTACCTTATAAGGTTTAGTTAATAGATTCAGATTGTTAATTGCATGCTTTATGTTAATTATCCGTAGCTATATATATTACGCTGTATTTGTTTTATGGTATTATATTGATCTTTTTAGCAGAGTAAACTTGTCTGGTTCCTGCACGCGTTACAGTGGGTACACCAGGGATGCCCACTCTCACCGCTGCTATACGTACTCACCATCGAAAGCGTGTGCGCAGCCATAGGAGCCAACCCATCCATTCGGGGAATCCAGATCCCGAGCACACCGGAGAAGAGCAAGATAGTGGCAAACGCAGATGATGGTTAACCTAACACTAAGGATGACCCTAACACTACCAGATGACGGTTCGGTTATCGCGGCTTTCGACACACTGGCGGAATACGAAAGAGAATTGATTCCATCCGAGCTCTTGGCACAAATATAGGCAACAACATGCAACAAGACTAGACAAAGCCGGTGTCTACAACCGAAACAACATTGGAATGCTGGTCAATCTCAAGTGAACACCAACCCCGAGCAGAACGAGAATGGCGAAGGTATACACAAAACATCCCGGCCTTCCCCGACGTTTGGGCATCCCTGTGGCGCATAGCTTGCCACAACCGTGCAAAAGACTTTCTATGCCGACTAACCCACAGAGTTCTGACCACGAAGAGTTATCTGCGAAAATGGGGAATATACATCAATAGAACCTGTCCTTTCTGCAATGCCGGAGAAGATATGTACCATGCCATAATTAGCTGCACACGAGCACAAGAGTTATGGAAGTACATGCAGAAATTATTTACAAAAATTGCCGGCCAGGACATCACAATTACTATCGAACTCTTGGTATTCAAACGCCACCTACCGGAAAAATTACCAAGTAAAAGAATTATGTCATACCATAGCTGTACTGGGTGCACACCACATTTTGAAAAAGAGGAATAAGAAGGTCCAGAATGCAAAATTCTCCCACGGAAATCTACAGAAGCAAGTCTTGAACGACATCAAATAACTCATTAAAAGCCATCACAAAAACAACCCACAGAGATTCGAACAACTCTGGAGCTACAAAAGCGTTCTTGTCCGTGCCCAGGAAAACCAACTGATATTCTACATCTGAAAGTGACACAATTAGAACCTAAGAAATGAATGGCAGAGCAGGGAATTAAGAAATAATGTATATAGTCTAATTATGAACAAATATATAGAGAAAAATCTGACAGAGACAATCTCAGGATGAAAACGTTTAATTAGAACCTAGAAACAGAATCAAGGAACAAAGAATCAACATTTTTGTAAATAGTATAATTACGGCAAATAAAGTCTTTGAAAAACAAAAAATCTGTTCTTATCAGCTTAATATCTGATACGTTAGGCAATGCCTAACTCACATATTAAACTGATTTTTGGCCTTCGGCCCTGGGATTGAAGCTTGCTTCGCCCTGGCCACAGGTTGTCTCGGTATTGCTCTACATCCTAGTATGGCCCTCTTCCCCTCAACGGGGGAAAAATCATTTTACTATAACAAAATATGAATTCAGTAACAAAAACTCGCTCGGTATATAAATAACCCCATGCGTATATGATTCTATCATCTATAGTATCATCTAGTAGCCATCTATTATATCCAGCCATGCAACCCTATATTATTATTCAATGCAATAATTTAATGCATTGTTCTTTCTAAAATTCTGTTTCGGTAGAGCTAAACCTCATATCAACTCTTGCTTTCCATTTCAGATGAACCGCCGCCGGACTCCTTGATTAGGAAACCAGTTACGAACAGCAGCCGGACACCACCACCACCGCATTGCGGAAAACAAACAGCGTTCATACGTATGTATGAATATTATTATTCACTTTTCTGGCGTTAACCGCAATCGAAACGCTTCATCGCCACAATTATAAGGTTGCGGCGCTGCTACAAAAGCATACTTACCTGACGCAAGAGGCACCTTGAATTTTTAGGGTGTCTAGTCTAGTGAGTATCTTTTTTCCCAAGGGGGCGAACACTAGGTTTGCTGGCCCTTGTTCTTCTTCTTTCTATTGTTATTTAATCACGGGGGGCAAAGGACAGCCTTTGCTGGACTCCCTGTAGGTCTTTTATTTTATTTTATTTGGGGGGCAAAGGACTAGCCTTTGCTGGACCCCTTTTTTCTATTTTTCTATTTTGGGGGGGGCAAAGGACGGCCTTTGCTGGACTCCCTTTCTGTGTTTCCAGGGAGGGCAAAGGACTAGCCTTTGCTGGACCTCCTTCTTTCTAAGTTCTTTGTGTGTGTGGGGGGGGACAAAGGAATAGCCTTTCCTTGTCTCCCAGTCTTTAGTTTCACTGCCTTTTTGTTTTTGGCAGGCTTTCTATATTTTGAGGGTTTGTCCTCAGAATTTTTGTGAATAGGGAGGTTTTGTTTTCCTTTTATTTTTGATTTTATCTTTCCTCCCATAATGTCTGTTACTTTTACTCAGGCTGACTTTGCTAAGTGGAATCAAACCACTTCCGCTTTCTATCTTCCAAAAAAGTTAATCGGTAAAAGTAAAACTCGTCAAATTTGTTGTGAGTTGGTGAAAGCAATTGGTGAGTCTAAAATTTCAGCTGTGCAGGCTCTCCCAAACAACAAATTTAAGATTGAATTTAAATCCTCATCCTTTCGCCAGGAAGCTGATATTAACGGAATATCTTTTCGTGGGCTTACTATAACGCCCTCTCCAGCTTATGAAGAAGTGAAGTCTGTTTTTGTGGACTGCGCTCCGCTTCAAATGCCGGACCAAACCATCATTGATGCCATTGCTTCATACGGCCATGTGATTTCTGTGAAGAACCTTAAGATCTGTGGTTTCCAGAACATCAAATCGGGCACGTGCATGACTTCAATGGTTATCTCTTCAGCTATACCATCTGAACTCCGTGTAGCAGGGTTCACATTGCTGATTCGCTACCATGGTCAGCCCCCCACTTGCTTTGCATGTCGAAAAGCGGGGCATACTGCTGAAGAATGCTCTACATCACGGCGAGGTCGGACCATGAAGACCAAGGGCAACAGGTCTTCAGGTGGTAGTCTCTCTTATGCTCTTGCTGTTATAGAAAAAGATGCAAAAAAGAGCAAAAAAGCAAAGAAAAGGACAAACAACCCGAAGCCTGTAGATGCCCCTTCTCGTCCCTCCTTTGACTTCGCTAAGGGTGTTAAGGAGCCCGAAGTTGTTAATGAGGATGTGGACTCAGAGTGGCTCCATCAATACGAGCGCTCGGTGTCTCTACGCGGTAAAGAACTTCGCGTCGTTTTATCTGGCCCTGCTGGTTGGGTGCCCTCTCGAACCTCAAAGTCATCTTCAGCTAGGCATAGGTCTGATCGTCGCCTTGGCTCTAAAGCAAGCCGCTCAGACCTCTTTCCTCCTCTTCAGATAGTGAAGATGGAGAAACGTCCTCGCCTCCTTGAAGACATTCGCAGTGTAAAAGGTCACGTCATGAGACTTCTTCTGCTGCTGAACAGGTTGAGTTGCCTACTGAAGATCGAAATGTTGATAAGACTGTCCTCAATGTGGAGGATGAGATGACTGATCCTGTTGATGCTTGTTAGCCTAAGCAGGTTGAGTTGATCCAGTTGGCATTGACATTGTGGTGCAGTCACCAATGGATGACTTGCTTCCTGTTGCCACCGAGGATGGAGATGTCACTGATGGTCCACCCCTATTGGAGGTGTCACCAGGTGCTGCATCCCAGTCTGTTTTTGAGGAGCAGCCAGTGGACACAAGTGATACCGATGATCTGGAAGACGTAGGTCCAGGGTATCAAAGTGACCTTGGTGCATCCTATGCATGCACGACGTATAGTGAACAGCGAAACGCTGACTTACTACAGGAGCTCCTTCAGGAGCTGCCCATTGCCTTTTCGGATTACGATGTTGAGGCTAATATCATTGAACATTAACGGTCTGAATGATCGTGTCAAACGAACTGCCCTTGTGGATTGGCTAAAGTGTATGAAGGTGGATATTGCCTGCGTGCAGGAATTGCATGCCCTTTCACATGAGTCCATTAGGAAGTGGTTCGCTAAAAGTGGATATAGAGTAGTGTCATCTTCTATTTCCAATAAGCGGTGTGGCACTGCTGTCTTAATCAAAGATATCTTCAAAGTTTCTAAAGTTATTCGGGATGATGAAGGTCGTTTTGTTCAAGCTCTTGTTGACTTTCAAGAAGATAAGCTGAGCTTTGTTTTTTTGTATGCTCCCAATAAGAACCCGGAGCGAAATTCTTTCTTCTCGTCCATAGCTGGTCTAATGGACTTGACTCGGCCCACCTTCGTGTGTGGTGATTTCAACTCTGTCTTGGATGAGACTTTAGACAGAAAACGCCGCCCTTGCTTCTAAGGTAGTGCTAGTGCACTCAAGCAAGAAAGTGTTCTGGCTTTGCAATCTCTCATGTCTTCATCCCAAACATATCCCCTGTGGCGTACATTACATCCTACGCAGACAGCCTATTCGTGGACGCATCCCTCTGGAACCTTTGCGTCCAGAATTATATGATTTGGGCGCCGGAGTCTTTCCAAGATAATATAGAGGAGTGCGAATATCACCCCTCTTTTTTATCTGATCACTCATACTTGTTGGTCAAATTTAAGCTGAGTGACCGCCTTGTAACCGGGCAGGGGTGTGGAAATTCAACACATCCCTATTAGATGACCCGGATTATATAAGTTTGGTTAAATCATTTTGGTCCTTTTGGAAAGATCATGCCCGTGATGACTTTGCCTCTCCACTAGATTGGTGGGATCAAGGCAAATTCTATTTGAGGGAGGTCACTCGCACTTTTGCAAAAACTAAGGCCATGCAACAACGCCAGCTTAAGTTTGATCTTAACCGGCAGTTGCATGAGCTCCAAAAATCTTTTGAGCAAGGCGATGTGTGTGCCTTTGCCAAACTTTGCCAGGTGCAAGAAGAGTTTCGTAACATAGCGTTGCACGAGGCGAAGGGCGCACAGGTCCGTGCCCGTTGCCAGTGGGCTGAGGAGGGTGAAACATCTTCCTCCTTTTTTTATGAACCTCGCTGCCAAGAGGTATGTGAAGCAGGAGGTTCGCGCTATCAAAGACCCAGCGACTGGAAAAATATGTCATGATCCTTTTGAAATTTTAGGGGTCTGGAGACAATATTACCAGGACTTATTCACTGCTCAGACATGTGATTTGAGTATCCAGGACGAGATGCTTTCACATCTTTCTAGACGTCTCACCAACCACCAAAGAGACATCTGCTAGGGTCCTCTTACCCTGGAAGAATGTTTTGGCGCTCTGTCTGGTATGGCTCGTGGCAAGACTCCAGGATCTGATGGATTTCAAATGGAGTTTTACCTATGTTTTTGGCAATCCCTTGGCGCTGATCTGGTCCATGTCCTCAACGTTGCTTACGAGGCTGGCCAGCTTTCCACCTCACAGCGTCGGGGATTGATCATTGTACTATACAAAAAGAACGATCGGTTAGAGACTAAGAACTGGCGTCCCATCAGTCTTCTGAATGTGGACTGTAAAATAGTTACCCGAGCAATGGCTGGTTGTCTTCTTGATGTTATTGGTTTTGTCATCAGTTCGGATCAAACGTGTGGCATCCCTGGTCGTACTATATCCGTGAACCTTGTGTTTTTCCGGGATCTCATTGCTTATGTTGAGGATGCAAATATTCCACTCGCTCTCTTGTCTCTTGATCAGGAGAAGGCATTTGATAGGGTGGATTGGGGGTTTCTTCTTCGTGTCCTTGACGCTTTTAATTTTGGTCCAAGCTTCCAGAAGTGGATGAAACTTTTTTATACAAATGTCAAGTCTGCGGTGGTTATCAACAGCTGGACATCTTCGTTCTTCCATACCTCTAGAGGGGTGCGACAAGGCTGCCCTTTGTCACCCCTACTGTATGTGCTCTCAATCAAGATGTTGGCCGCTAACATCTATGCATGTCCTGATATTTCTGGTGTGCCCATGCCACAATCATTGCGGCATTTTAAATGTTCGGGGTACGCTGATGATACCACCATAGCGATAACGAGGGATGAGGCTTTTGAAGCAGTCTTTGGAGTTTACTCCAAATACGAGCGTGCCACTGGTGCACGACTAAATAGGGGCAAGTCGAAAGGCATGTGGCTAGGCTCTTGGAAGAATCGCACTGATTCCCCCTTTAACATCATGTGGGTGAAAGAGTTGACACTGTTAGGTGCTACTTTTAGTGCGGGAGATTATTCCATTCCAACTTGGGAGCCTCCAGTGACTAAGTTGGAAGCTCGCCTTTCTGCGTGGTCTGGTCGAAAGCTGTCCTTTCAAGGCAAAGCTGTTATTATTAACATGCTAGCGCTTTCCCAGATCTGGCACTTATGTCATGTCTTTGTTGTTCCTGGTTGGGCTGAAAAGCGTATAACCAAGGCAATTTGGTCCTTTTTCTGGTCGGGCAAACGTGATCTTGAAGCCCGTAAAGTAGTTTGTCTTCCCAAATCCAAGGGTGGCTTTGGGGTGACGGATTTTAAGTTGAAAGCTGTCGCCTTTTCTTTCCAGTGGCTGAAACGGTTTTTTTCGCCTGAGATAGCTAACTGGAAGAGTTTCTTCTCATATGTAATCTCGAGACATTTGGATAAACCACCCCGCGAGGCGCTCCTTTCTTCCTTTTCGCGGCAACAGCTTAACTGTTTGCCGCCTTTTTATAAATCTAGCTTTCTTCTGTGGCAGTCTTTGGATGGGGGTTTGGTAGGTGATAAGTTGTCTTTGGCAGCGTCTTCCACAACTCCGTTATTTTTGGACCAAATCTTATCCAAAAATACATATGTGCTGAGCCAAAATAGGGAGGCAACCAAGCCTCACTGTATTGAGAAATTTGCTCCTAAGTATGGTCCATTGCATTGGTGTCAAACTTGGAGCCAGTTGCATCTTTGTCCTTTTGACAGGCTGGTTATAGACCTGAACTGGCAAATTTGTCATGGTGTTCTATATACAGGTTCTCGCTTAGGGACACATTTCAAGATGAAGAATGTTGATACCCGCTGCTTTTGTGGAGCGGATGAGGAAACGTTAGAACATAATTTCTTTGAGTGCGAACTGGCCTGTATTCTTCGGGGCTGGGTGCATTATAACCTCTTTCTTATCTGTCCCACTGAAAGGCCTTTTACTGTTGAGGAACTCCTGCTCGGTTTCTCTGCAGATAGAAGGCGGGTTGTCCCTTCCATAATTATTTGGATGCTTTTCGTCATCAAGCATTGCATCTGGGTTGCCCACTGTGATTACAGATTTCGGCAGAAGGTGCCTGTTGAATCAGAATGCCTAAAGAAAGCCATAGCCAAAATCAAATTTGTCCTCAGTATTTATGCGGGCAAATGTAAAAATCCTAACCAAATCCGTTCTTTTGAACGGGATTGGCTTGGCCGTGGTTCTTTAGGTCATTCTGAGGGTGAGAAGCTGGTCTTCTCCTTATAGGTTTTTTGTTTTTAGCCAACATTTTTAGCCAGATTAGAATTTTCTTATTTTTAATTTAGGCTTAAATGTGCAATGATGGGGCGTTGTAAAATAAGTCCATTGTACATTTAAGGAGGAGGTAGGGTTCAACTCTCCAGTCGTTTGCGTGCCGGTAGCACACTCCTCGATTAAGGCAAAATCCATTGCACTCTTCTCAGTAGGGGAGGATTCTGTCTTAATTCAAAATAAACTTACCTGACGCGAGAGGCACCTTGATCAACTAGGAGTCCTCTCAGGATGAGGCCCTTTCATTGCACTTCGACTGGGTTGACTTTTGCGATTACCCCTAATGTGGGTAACTCGAGCAAATAATTTCAGGTAGTGGGGACCTGCGTTTGCGCTCGTCCCCTTCTCTGGAGCTTCTTCGGCCACCTCATATTCATGATTAAAAAAAAACGAAAGACAAGTCTAAAACTCAGAAGCGTGTGTGTGAAAGCTAATAACAACTTGATTTCTTAACAACACTGCCGTCGCCGGGTGCAACTGAGGTGTTTGATAACAAAGCCCCCAGTGAGGGTGGTTCTAAGGACACTGCCCCTCCTGACCTTCCTTCGACATCCCACCAAGAGTCCGCTTCGGTTGTTCCTGTGGACAGCACACCTAAGGACGAAGCCCTGGTGAGAGATTTGACCAAACGCACTC
Organism: Dendronephthya gigantea; assembly: GCF_004324835.1. NCBI lineage: Eukaryota > Metazoa > Cnidaria > Anthozoa > Malacalcyonacea > Nephtheidae > Dendronephthya > Dendronephthya gigantea. The sequence continues at coordinate 73,344 of NW_021163388.1, forward strand.
CACCATCAACCTTGTTACCTAGACCCCCGTTAGAACCAACCCCCGAATCGACAGTCAGATGATGAAGTCGTTAGTGATGAGTAGAAGAAATCGTCGCCTAGTAAAGGATTTGGCGTTGTCCCCCTTAGCTGGTAGGGCTGCCACCCGTCCGTCTCCTGTAGTCGGAACTACTCGCAAAAATTCATCCCCGTCAACGCAAAACCGTAATTCCTCCTTGAACGATGAAGCAGAATCAACGAACTAAAGTTCTAACACTTAATTGTCAGGGGCTGAGGTCCTTGGATGCTCGACTAGTCTTTTTTACGTGGTTATCTTGTTTTAGTCCGGACATTGTTTGTCTGCAGGAAACGCACGCAACTTCTATTGCCGAGTTCCAGGGTTAGCTAGACTCACACAATTGTGTTTCTGCATCCAACCGATATAAATGTGTTAGTTCCCCGGTTAGCGCGTGGTCCTCGGGTGTTGCCATTCTTTACCATCCTAAATTTCAAGTGGAGTGTACGAAGAGGGATGACGAGGGAAGACTTGTCGTTGCTGAGTTTTTGGGCAACAGTGGGGATTTCCAAGTTATGTGCCTCTATGCGCCTAATGAAGGAAACAATTTTTTGAGTCCCTTTATTAAGCCATCGACCCTGACATCCCTTTGTTGATGTGCGGAGACTTCAACGCAACAGTAGATCCTCGTATCGATCGTTTCAGTTGTAATCCCGACTCCCCATGGGCAAACAATTGGGCCTCCACTCATCGCGAATTGATGAGTACTTTCGAGCTTTACGATACTTGGCGTGCTTTGCACCCCAATGTCAGAGAGTTCACCTGGAGGAGGACAAATGGTTCCCAGGGGTCTAGCATCGATATGGTTTATCTGTCAAAGAGATGGAAGGGTCGAGTTCGGGCTGTGGATATTGCACCTTTCTTTCCTGCGTTCAGATCACCGTTGCATGTATCTGGAGCTGGACCTCCCCATTGGGGTGGAGCGCGGACCGGGCATATGGAAGTTTAATGTTTTGCTTCTCCAGAACAAAGCCTTTTGTGCTGAAGTCGAAAGATTTTGGTGCAGCTGGTGCCGGGAGCGCAGTCGGTTTGTCCGGCTTTCAAATTGGTTTGAGGCTGGCAAGACAAAACTTCGAGCCCTTATTCGGGATTTCGCAAAGCAATCTGCTTTGGAGATGGACGAACGGACAGCTACAAGATCTTCAGAAACGGGTCGATAATGGTAACAATCTCTCCGTGCTTCTAGAGGAGACGAGGGCTGAACTTGATGAACTGTTGCTTCATCGGGCGCAGGGTGCTCGGTTACGGGCGAGAATCCAGGATGCTGAAGAAGGGGAGAGATCAACATCTTATTTCCTGAGACAGGAAAAAGTTCGTCGCCAGCGGAGACTGATTGATGCCATTAGGCGGAAAGATGGCTCCACGGCAACGAGCACGAAAGATGTCTTAAACGTCTGGCGAGATTTCTACTTCGACCTATTCTCATCTCAGGAATTAGTTGAAGAAGATCAAGCGCTGTTTTTGAACAGCATCGAACATACTTTGTCGCCAGAAAACTCGGAGTTATGTGAAGGTGACCTCACGATCTAGGAATGTTGGAGAGCCGTCTCCAAGATGTCCAAGGCCAAAACGCCCGGGGTAGACAGTTTCCCGGCTGAATTTTTTGTTTGGTTCTGGAAGCTGTTGGGCCCAGATTTGGTTGAGGTGGTTAACTCCTGTTACCATCCAGGTGTTCTACCAAAATTCCTAAGATGCGGTGCAATCTCGCTTCTTTATAAGAAGAGGGATTGCCGTGATGCAGTGAACTGGCGTCCGATAACACTCTTGTGTGCGGACTACAAGATCGCCGCAAAAGCTCTGGCTAATCGACTTCTTGCTGTAATTGCGACCGTTGTTTCACCCGATCAGTCGTGTGGAATACCGGGTCGCTTTTGTGGCGAGAATGTGCGACTTCTGTTGGACGTCGCTGATTATGCAGACCGGTACAACGTTCCGTTTAGGCGCTGGATAAGGCTGCTTTACACCGTTGTAGTTTCCGCAGTCTCTGTGAATGGATTCCTCACGGATTTCTTTCCGGTGACTCTGCGAGTTTGTCAAGGGTGTCCGCTTTCTCCCTTACTGTATGTCTTGGTGATGGAATCGTTGGCATGTGCAGTTCGTGGTGATTCAAACATCGATGGTTTTCTTCTCCCTGGAGGTAACAAACGTGGTGAAGCTGTCACAATATGCCGATGATACATCTTGTCTTGTTTGTCGCGATGGCTCTCTCATTGCACTTTTTGGTTTGTTTGCGAAGTATGAGCGTGCAAGCGGCGCTAGGCTGAATCAGAGCAAATGCTCTGGTTTACTTCTTGGTTCCTGGCGTAATCGTACTTCGCTACCGGTGGCTATTCTGTGGTCTTCCAGTTACATCAAGGTCCTAGGAACGAGAATCTCCGCAGGGGGTGATCAGGACTGGGAGCCTGCGTTACGAACGCTGGAAGCAATCTTTCGTTCCTGGCAACGCCGTCAGTTATCATACCGAGGTAGCGCGATAGTTGCATGTGTACTGGGTGTGAGCCGTTTCTGGTACTTGGGTTCCACGGTATCGGTAAGTTCACAACTGGTACATAGGATAGATAAACTAGTGTTTGACTTCGTGTGGGACAATAAAGGGAAGTGGCTCAAGAGGGTCTCGGTCTGTCAGCCCTTTTCTAATGGAGGATTAGGTGTTGTCAACGTGTCTCTGAAGCAAGCATCACTCCTGGTGATGTGGGTGAAATGCTTCCTTGTTGGTACAGAGCATCCGTGGAAGTGTTTTTTCCAACACTTCCTCCGCCGGGCATTTCTTGCCAAACCAGTCAATCGTGTTTTCAACCTGAAACATGTGGGATCTTCAACTCTGCGTCGCCTCCCAGACTTTTACCATCAAGTTATCCTCGCCTTGCTACGATTAGGAGGTGGCCTTAACAATCGTAAAGTGGGCGGTCCCACGGAACAATTTATCAATTCCGTTATCAGATCTAACAGCTAGAACTGTTTATTCACTATTGCAACCAACTATGGCTCATCGTTGTGTGGGAAAATTTCAACAAAGGAATGATTGACTAGTTCGAGGGGTTGTTGAGTTGCTGGCCTCGTTTTAGGCGCCAGCTTTCGAACGCAGAAGTCCGGTTTGGTTTTGCGGCTTCGGTCAAAATTCCAGCCGGATATAAATTTCTCTTAGCAATCCTCAGACATTACGTTTGGATCGCTAGAAATGCCTCGCAATTTGAGGATATCCGTCCAGATCCCCGGGATTTGGTTGAGAAAATCGTGTCTTCATTCTGATTTGTCTCCAAAGGTCCAACAGCGTCAAACAAGTGAAGTGTTTACACCAACGAGTCGCTCGCTGGGGGAGTGCTGAAGTCTTTGTTGACGGTCTCTTTTGCTTCTCGTTCAAGAGAGTCAACTCTCACCCCTCCTGTGGTCGGTTAATTCTGGTGAACGGCTTGGTGTTTTCTCCGTAAGGAGATTGGCCGAGCAACGGTGTGTTGAATTTTTGTTTGGCACGTCCTCTTTAAGTCGTATACCTTCTTTTTAGGTTATAGGGTATTGCCCTTGCCCCGTAAATGGAGGTAGCGTCTCCTGCCCCAGGAAGGGGGGTGGTCTACCCGGCCTCCCTTTCTCTCTGCATGCCCCTGCATGCGTTTCTTGCTTTTGTCTTGTTTTTGTCTGGTTTTTCTTGCAGACACAGCGGTCGCTTTAATTAGTTGTACTGCTGTTGCCTGTTTGTGATCCCATTTTTTGCTGATCGTACTCTAGTTGGGATCTTAGCTGAGTTATCTTTGGTCCCTGGTAAATCGATCACATTGCAAGAGCTGGTTGATGACTTCTGTCATCAATCAGAGAATGCTTCGGCGTTTATAGAAAATGTGATGCAGTCGGGAGCTATGTCTGTCTTGGTACACTGTCGTACTCCACAAGCTGCCATTGAACTTCGCGCCCAAGGTTTGACCTTTCGGGGTCATCCTATCAAGTTGTCGCCAGCCCCAAGCATACAGTCGGCAGGGGCGCACATTAGGGGGGGTGTGGGAGGTGTGACACCCCCCCATCTTTGTGAAGTAAGCCTAAAAAGTCGGTCCCAGAATGGGTATGAGTACAGAAAAAGTCGGTCCATTAAGATCTGAAAGATACTATCTTTTTGTCGAAGAAAAGAAGTGAAAATTGACATTTTTGCAATTAAAAATTGCGATTTTTTCAGATAAAAATGCGTACACAATCGAGACATCAAGTTTCAATTGCATTATCGCATACAACTGTCTCATGCTGTCTAATGCTATAAATAGCCTATAGGCTATAATCCACTACATTATTGATGCTATGGCCTATACAATAGTAAATAAAGACGTACTTCTTGAGGATCTTTATGCCTATTTAAAATATTTCACATAATATCAATTACACTGTGGTATTAAACCAAATTCACAGGCTCACAGGTTTTGTTTTTACAAATTTATGAATACCGGCTGTCTAACTATACAATCAATTTGATCAAGCACAAACGCTATACAAAAGTCGGTCCCAGAAAATAGGACATCCCCCCCATTATTTTGTGAATGTGCGCCCCTGACAGTGGGTCAAATTGACCAGAGTCATGTTTGGTACAACCGAAAATTCGATAAAGTCCCGTCTTTCAGAGTACAGTGACGTGATGAAGGTTCGTTGTGAACTAGTTAATGGTATAGGCATCTCCGTCTATACTGTTAAAATGGAGCTGAAAAAGCCGATTCCATCCCGTATTACGATCAATCACCATCCAGTTAATGTCTTCTACCATGGTCAAAACCAGCAATGCTTCCACTGTGAGCAGACGGGACATGTCTCGAAGAATTGTCCCCGCAAGAAATCGCCAACTGACCCAATTCCGATCGTAGGGCCACAGCAAGTGGTCTTGCTTCCACCGGTTTCCAACGACATTCCTGCTGCTGTGCTTCCACCTGTTTCTACTGACATGTCTGCTGCTGATCTCCCTAAAGACGGAGCCCAGACGCAGCCATCGATCACATCTGAGGAAACCCCTCGACATGTTGATTCTGGGAAATGTCTACATGTAGATGTTTCTACCCAGTCCAGCAAACAACAGAGAGCCACCCCCGATGATAAATACCTCCCAGAAGCTTCTTCCGAGCTACCCCCCCTTCCGTCGAGTGAGTCTGACGTCGTTGTGGAGGATATGACTGATGATGGTCCAGTCGATTATTTTGATTATGAACAATCCTGTTTACATCTCGAAGCCCTTTCCACGGTCAGAGATGAAGATCGTAAAGAAGTAGAAGATCTCGCTGAACTTGTGGTAGTGTCCGATCTACCACGTTTTAAGAGAGCATTTGCTTTCCGGCACCCCACGTTGTTAACCTCTAAAGAGAAAAGCCTCATTCCTTCCGTTTTGGAAGCAATCCAATCACCATTTGTACCACTGGACCTGGAATTCCTGAACGATAGCTGCTTAACACAAGTCCCGCTACCTAAAGACTCAAGGATAGATCCCACCATCTCGTATACCAAATTCGAACTGTTTACTGCGCAGTTTTATGCTGCAAAACTATTGCTTGACCTCCTGAAACCTCCTTCCCCAGCCGATCTGAAGACTATCAACGATATGGATCCTCTTACCCGTAAAGCATATCTGAACTTTTTTGCGTACCTTCATCCAGAATATATCAACGACATAGAGGATATTGATGTTGATATAAAGGACTCCATTTATATCACTTATAGCAAATGGGAATGCTTTAACATATTACTGAACACTATTTTTAGTACCGGATTATTTGTTTGGTTCTGCGAGAATTGACGGACAATTGACCAGCTGGTCAGGTCTAGCTAGTTATTTTTCTGTAGACACTATGTACAATACACCTGTCGGTCTTATTAATTCCAGAGCTTAGAATATACAAATTGCACTCTCTTGTAATTTCTTAAACGTTTAATGAATTGAAATAAGATCAAGTGTAGGCGCATTTGTTCTTTAGTGATCACTGGCAAATTTAGGGCACAGTTTGTTTACTGTCCGGTTTAAATTTATTTGAACGCCTAAAAAACGCTACTCGGCTATCGGCGCAGTCACAGTTAAGTGGTCTTTTAGAGATACTTAACACTATTGTGCAATTATACTGAGGGGTCTTTTAGAGACACTCATTTTGTCTTTTGGTCCTCTCATAACTCTTGGTCATTTCTTTAAAAACGTTTTCCCGCCTTGTGTTTTGTTTACCTAAATTTTTTTTAGCTCCTCGGATCTTGCAGCCGAGTTTGAGTATTTCCGGCTAAATTGTATGCTTTGTGAGGTTCGCTTAGTGCCGTGTTTTTCCCTAGATCCGCAAGGTTTTTTCCCACGAGGCTATCCTAACACTACTTTCTATACAATTTCTTGATCTCGGCTTCCTTTATCCGAAAATTTGAGTTATATTTAGTTAACCTACTTCTACTGCGGTAGGTTCGCTCCAAGTTCAAGGTCTTTATTTATTCAAAATTTGGTTTGTTTGTTTTGATTTTTGGCTCTTTAGCAGTATATTTCTCCCCAGCTCACGCCGCGTTTGAGAGTTCGGAACCAACTATTTTGCCGTTCCTTTTTCGAATATCTCCGAGTGGCAGTCAACTATACGTGTGACCTCAACCCACAAAGCTATATTCGCTGTATTTGTGACCCGGACTAGTACATCCGTGCCTCGACTACGGTGTTCACGAATATCGGGCAAAATAGTTGCCAAGCTAGGTCTCCTCTGCGCTTGCAGAGTTGGAGCGAAAATTCTAGAGGGACACTATTTGTTGTGAAAAGGTTCGCTCCTAGCTTGGATTTGGCTTTTCGGTTTCTCTGCCACTAAAACACAACAATTCATGCCCATCGGTTTCACCAGAAGTTTTTAAACCCGGCTTTCTTTTTATATACCCCCTTGGCTACAATTCTTTGATCCTTTACGTAAGAAAGTAAAGTCCTTTCATGATGGCAACCCCACATGATAACTCTTCCCGGCAATCAACCCCTATTGGATGGACTAAGTTGCGGCACCTGCGAAAAAACCTTTGCGAACCAACAGAACCGACATATCCACCTGATGAGATACAAGCATGAACTGACTGAAACTGCCGAAATCACAGTTCCGTTTATGCTACATCTTCGGCAGCAGTCTCTCAGATGTCCGTCCTGTCCCTTCAAAGTGAAAAGAGTCAAATCGCCGCGAAGTTTCGTCACCCACTTCACCTGGCATCTGCCTACCTATGAACTTAAGAATGCCTACACGTGCTCTGTATGCATGGAAGTGATGGAAGAAAGTGAAGTCCCTGAACATTTTGAAGCTCACCGAAACTACAAGCTTCCACTGACTCCTTCTGCTGCCTCACCTTCTGCACCAGCTGCCAACTCGCCGTCGAGCTCCTCATCGACTGGTTCCTCGTCCGTTTCCTCCCCCACATCACCACCATCCTCCCTTCCCCTTATCCCCCAACCCTCTGAGCCCTCAGATTCCCGCTAAGGCTGCCCACTTAGTGCTATCCTCTTCAACCTTTCTGTAGAACTGATAATTCGAGAGTGCGTAGCCAAAGCAGCATCTCTCCCTCGAGGCCCTCTTAAACACCAAGGCTGTCCTATCTCCATCCTCGCATACGCTGACGATCTTGTGATCATGGCCAGAAACAAAGGCACCTTGCAAGCCCTCTTGGATACAACAACATCCGCAGCTGAATGCCTTTCACTCGAATTCCGCCCTGACAAATGTGCCAGCCTATATATGAACAAAACCACACCGCGTGTTCAGAGCAATAACTTTTCAGTCCATGGCAAACACATCTCAGCACTACAACGAGAGGATCATTACCGATACCTTGGTGTCCCAATCGGTCTTATCCCTAACATTGCCGACCTCCACACCCTCTTGGAAGAGCTCACATCAAAGGTTAAGAAAATCGAACAATCTCTCCTATCACCCTGGCAGAAACTTGATGCCATTCGGACATTCATACAACCATGCCTCACATATGTCCTCCGGTCTACTGACTCACCCACGAACGCACTCCAGTCGTACCACTCTCAACTCATCGCCACTGTGAAATCCATCTGCTCACTCCCAAACCATGCAACCCCTCACTACATTTTCGCCTCAAAGAAAGTCGATGGTCTTGCCCTCGTTCACCCAATCCGTGAAAATCACATTCAGACAATAGTTCAAGCCACTCAAATGCTATCTTTCGATGACCCTACAGTAGCTGCTGTTGCTAAACGTGAGCTCCGCAAAACTGTCTGCTTCGCCGCCCAATCGGATCCCACAGCTGCACTGACCTCGTGTTTTCTGTCAAACACCCATGATCATCGTCTCGAAACCATCCGATCCGAACTGGCTCCATCTGGACACGCACCCGCCAAGCCACTAAATCCATCCACATCACAATCAAGGTCCCAGATGTTGGTCCACCTACCATCAATGCCTGGACTACCCTGATTCTGTCCAAGCAAAGGACATCTGCCGCTTCCTCCACAACCTTCACTGAGACCACGCTGCCCACAACCTGTGTGAGTACAGTGTGACCTCCGAGATCAAGGCAAAGCACCTCGTGCTCTAGCAACTGATAAGTTTGCGAATGGCTCCAACTGGCTATACACCGGCCTTAATATCCGCTTCAAGGATTGGCGTTTTATCCACCGAGCCCGTCTGAACTGCCTCCCCACTAACAACATTAAGAGCCGCTGGTCAGACTGTGCCAAAACCTGTCGCCACTGCGAGGAAGATGAAACGTTATCGCATGTCCTATGCCACTGCCCAACCAACATGGTTGCTATCACCACACGTCACAACAAAATAGTAGATCGCCTCACCAACGCTGTTCAATCCGGTTCAGTCACTACACACAAAACTGTACAAGACAGTGGTTCCCCAGTCCGCCCTGACATTGTCATTGAAAGCAACAACCATGTCACCATAATCGACGTTTGCTGCCCCTTTGAGAATGGTGAAGAAGCACTTGAGGAAGCGGTCGCTCGTAAAGAACTTAAGTATGACCACCTTAAAACCTTCTTTGAAACCACTGGGAGAACTTTGCGACATCATTGGTTTTGCCGTGGGAGCACTTGGCGCTTGGCACACAAGCAATGAACGTCTCCTCTCCACCCTCAAAATGACTCCCAGCTACAAAAACCTTTTTCGCAAACTATGCTGCTCAGACATCATCCAAGAGTCAACTGACATCTATCGACAGCACCTTGGCTGCAATGATGTCCTCCCATAATTTTCTTTCCACTGTACTGTCACTTCTGCTATGTATTGTACTGTTTGCTTCGTTCTGTATTATCCTCCCTAAGCTCACCCCACTCTGACTAGTGGACAATAACTTATATGCTTTTAATTTGCCGACCCTGGGCACCATATCTATCTAAAATTATCTTTTACAAGCATCATGGTCAGCTAAGTCCCCATTTTTTGTTTTGTTTTACTGTTCACTAATCTGAGTCCTCATGATCACTAAGATGCCACTAGGGCAATCCATTTGGTTTTTTGGAATATAGGACGCACCATGAGCCTATATATCCTATTTTCAACCGGTTTTAACTTTAAAAATAGCAAAAAATTTTTGTGTAGATATGAATGTTTCGGCCCAAGATAAGAACTCTGCTCTTATCAGCTTAATATCTGATATGTTAGGCAATGCCTAACTCATATATTAAACTGATTTTTGGCCTTCGGCCCTGGGATTGAAGCTTGCTTCGCCCTAGCCACGGGTTGTCTCGGTATTGCACTACATCCGAGTATGGCCTTCTTTCCCTGAACGGGGGAAGAATCATTTTTTAAAAAAAGGTACAAAAATATGCGGAATTCAGTAACACTGAAAACTCGCTCGGTACTATTATAAGTAAGTAACATGCGTGTATATGATTCCATTCATCTATAATATCCGATCTAGTAGCTATCTATCATATTCAGCCATGCAACCCTATATTATTATTATCCAATGCAATAACTTAATTGGTAATGTTCTTTCTAAAACTCTGTTTCGACAGAGCCGTAAACCTCACATCAACTCATGTTGGTTATGTTGGTAACTCGAGCGTATAATTTCTGGTAGTGGGGACCTGCGTTCGCGCTCGTCCCCTTCTCCCTTCTTCGACCACCTCATCATATTGATGATTAAAAAAAAAACACGAAAAACAAGTCTAAAACTCACAAGCGTGCTGCGTGTGAAAGCTAATAACAACTTGATTTCTTAACAACGCTGCCGCCGGGAACCGTGTTGTCACAAGTTATTAAGTGTAACCGAATCTCAGAAAATTGTTTGAAATTTGACACCTATTGATCAGCTCTTGCTACCGATCGACGGATGGCGTGCTGGTACTATATCTACATATACTACCACCGCTACCGCAGCGTCGAGAGGTTCGTGGCACGATAACAACGTCTCAAATATAGCACATATGCAGCAGCAAATGGCGCCGGCCGGCAGTACTCCATGGCACCATGCACCACAACTCTTGTTAGGCAACACATCGACGTACGGATAAATAAATAACCAACTATTTATCGGAACTGTGATAAAAGCAAATGACTGAAAACCGCAAAAAAAGCTTCTCGGTCGTTGTTCACCAACCAACTCTCGACAATACTACGTAGTGATGGCAAAGCCTTCTCTACCTTCCCTGTTGCTTTCTAACTCGAGGTTGCTTGCGAACAAGATTGATGAACTCTCGGGTACCGTCTCCAATCTCCTTGTTGACATTGTAGTGATTACCGAAACGTGGCTCACTCCTAACGTCGATAGCTCAGTGATAAATTTAAGTGGGTTCTCAACATTTAGGCGCGATCGGGATGATGGTAGAAGGGGCGGAGGCGTGTGCGCTTACGTGAAAAATTACCTACCTGTCGTACAGTTGAAGGAACTCTCAAACCCTGATTTCGAAGCTTTGTGGCTTTTGATTAAACCAAGACGCCTACCACGTGGCATTAACTCAATCATATTAGGAGCCATTTACCATCCACCAAATGGCGAAAATAGGCCCATGCTGTCTTCCCTTACCGAGTCCCTCGACCGTGCCCTAACAGCCAACCCAGGAGCCGCTATTATTTTAACCGGCGACTTCAATCATTTTAAACATCGCCAACTCTGCAATTCGTTTTCTCTAAAACAGATCGTGAAAAAGGCCACCAGAGGTTCTAACATTCTGGATAAAATATTCACGAACATTGCGAAATTTTACGATGTTCCTGAAGTTGTCGCCCCCCTCGGATTTTCAGACCATAGCTCGGTTTTACCTAATCCACTGATTCACAGCAGGAACTCGCGGTCCTTCCGAACGATTAGAGATATTAGAGACAAATATTAGACTAATGGAACTGAGTTATCAATTTTGATGCTAAAACCTGTCAATGAGTCAAATGTTATTACACTTTTTAAAGCGGCCTTTTAACTATATACCCAAAATTGTCCAGCCTTCTTCGTCATCCCTCCCAGAAGATTTCAGCAAGTTTCAAGTATAACAAAGTAATAATGTAAATTTCAACTCTGCAAAACTTATTCAATATACGCCATGATTAGGAATATAAGATTCAAGTATTATTCAAAACTTTCAAAGTAACCATATAGTAAAATCTTTGATATGTTGCTTCATATCACCTTTGTGATGTATGTTGTGATCTTTTCACTTCGGCTATATCTTCGCTAATAAGTATAAGAAATATTACACCAAGAGAAAACTGAGTTATCAGTCATGATGCTAAAACCTGTCTAGAAGTCAAATATTATTACAGCTTTTAAAGCTGCTGTTGAACTGTCTACATAAAAACTGTGCAGCCTCCATCCTCATCCCTCTCAGAACATTTTTAAAAGCAAGTGTCAAGTATAACAAAGAAATGTTTTAAATTTTAAGTCCGCAAGACTTTTAAATATATGCTATGATTTGCAATATAAGATTGAAACATTCAAAATTTTAAAAGTAGCATTATAGTAACATCTTTGATATGTTGTTGATTCATATCACTTTTGTGATTTAATGTTGTGATCTTTTCACTTCGTCTCAGTCTTCGCTAATAAGTACTACAAATATTAGACTAATAGAACTGAGTTATCAATTTTGATGCTAAAACCTGTCAATGAGTCAAATGTTATTACACTTTTTAAAGTGGCCTTTTAACTATATACCCAAAATTGTCCAGCCTTCTTCGTCATCCCTCCCAGAAGATTTTCAGCAAGTGTCAAGTATAACAAAGTAATAATGTAAATTTCAACTCTGCAAAACTTATTCAATATACGCCATGATTAGGAATATAAGATTGAAGTATTATTCAAAATTTTCAAAGTTACCATATAGTAAAATCTTTGATATGTTGCTTCATATCACCTTTGTGATGTATGTTGTGATCTTTTCACTTCATCTATATCTTCGCTAAGAAGTATAAGAAATTATACACCAAGAGAAAACTGAGTTATCAATTACGATGCTGAAACCTGTCTAGAAGTCAAATATTATTACAGCTTTTAAAGCTGCCGTTGAACTGTCTACATAAAAACTGTGCAGCTTCTATCGTCATCCCTTTCAGAACATTTTTAAAAGCAAGTGTCAAGTATAACAAAGAAATGTTTTAAATTTTAACTCCGCAAGGCTTTTAAATATACGCTATGATTTGCAATATAAGATTCAAACATTTTTAAAATTTTAAAAGTAGCATTATAGTAACATCTTTGATATGTTGTTGATTCATATATCACTTTTGTGATTTAATGTTGTGATCTTTTCACTTCGTCTCAGTCTTCGCTAATAAGGACTACAAATATTAGACTAATAGAACTGAGTTATCAAT